>NC_056748.1:389286597-389441597 GCF_019279795.1 Protopterus annectens | reverse complement strand
TCCTTTTTTCATCTCTAAAAAATTCCAATCAATACTTAGCATGTTTCATTTGTAGGAAAAGTTTGTTTATCAGAGATGTAGAGAAATTTCTTCATTACATTTCTTGACCATGTAATAGTTTGCCTTATTGTTTTTACCATACAAAGCTTGCAGCCATGTTTGTGATGAATGATTAGCTTTGTGAATGAAGTGGTGCTGGTAGTCAGTGACTGGTATTTATTTTACCTGTACACCAGTCACATCAAATGCATAAGTAACAAACAATCAGACTAAATCATTTCACTTATCCATTTTATAAAGGGAAAACTATAATTAGGAACTGAAAACCATGCTTTTGTCCATATTTTGATATTTTATCTAATGCTATTTCCATTGGTTCAGTTTCAGTGGTTAGACATTGTACACAGATATAGCATGATGGGAAAACAAAGGTATTCCAGAAAGCTTGAGTCAGGTCTGGTATCCCAGGTGAAAGGACTAACAAGAAACAGTCTGCAAAGGAATAGTCCAGATAATATCACTTTGTCCAGCTACCTACTTAACTGAATAAATTATCTGAAACTTTAACAAGGCATATTTACTCCTTCAACACTGAGGGCACTAGAGAGAGATAGAATCATCTAGATCTGCTAGCTAAAGTGATTTTATCCAGACTAATCTATTGTATTCTGTTTCAAACATGGCATGATGGGGACATATGTACCAATATGTTTTGTGTTCCTGTTTTTCTTTAAAGGTTGCTCCCTCCATGGTGTACATGCTCCTAAGAATATGACCTACTTGATCCAGACTTTCCTTCAGTCATCTCCCTTTGTTAACTTAGACTAACAATACCTTATCTAGCTGTCTGTGTGCAACAGAGAGATTGATCCCTGACTGGAACTCAGGAGAGCTCAGTTTAATAGTCCTGGCCCCTGATATTTCAAGGATAGCTGCACACTGATCAATAGCTTAATTTCAGCTCTCCCGGGTGAGAATAGAAACTGAGAAATAAGAGAGAGTGATATTGTCAGCTTAGATAAAATTTAGTTACTCTCTAGTAAGTACACTTTCTGAATGCCAGCAAAGAAGAAATCTAGAGAACTTGAAAGAAAATCAACCAGAAAAAGTAAAGATAAAACAATGGCTGGGAAGAATCTTGTAGCTGTTCAGTGAAAAAACAGTTGTTTTGGTACAAGATATTGCTTCCAGTAGTTTTCATGAAAAAATAAATAAATGAAACAGTGAAGGAATTTATCAACACAAATAGCAAAAGGCTGGAAAATAAGAAGAAGCTTTAAATAGCTATTCAGATGAACTGATAAAAACTGCAAAAATTAGAGGCTGAAATGAAGAAAAGGCTGGTTGAATATGAAGCTTCTCAAAAAGAGCTGTTCCAAAAATGGTAGAGTTAGAAGGCAGACCATGCAGAGAAAACTTGAGATTTCCTGCTACACAGGAGAAACTGGAAGGAATAGACTGGACTGTATTCCACAGCAGGATTTGTTAATTGAAAGGGCATATTGAGTGTATGCTTCAAGCCTGACCATGATATAGCAGCAAATACCTGTATTAGTAAAGATTAACACTTGAAAAATCCGCACAAACTGATGAAAAGACAAACAGGAACCAGGTTAGTAAATTCTTTGTCAATACCAAAAATGTTCCAGTTATGCCAAATGATCTCCCTCAGCCCTGTGAATTGGTTATTGTATGTTACATTTGCGTTTCTAGCAGGTACAAAACTCAATCCTTTCTCAAACAAATTAGCTATTTCATCATGAAAAATTACATCACTGTAATTGTAAACTTTAAAGTCACCACTCTTATTACATAAGTTAACATAGGGTACATACAAAAATAGTTCTGTACAGAACTGTTGTAAAATTTGCCCCTCCCTCTCCCCCTCATTGTAGGGGGGTATTGGTACCCATGCTGAACTTCCTCCCCTCTCTGATTCCTCAGTCTCTCGGACCTCCTCAGAGGGGGGTATTCTAAAGGGTCAGGCCCATTAGCTACATCAATGCCATTGTTTTCAGTTTGTACATTAAAATATTTCACATGCTCCCTTCTTTGTTGACTAAGCGGTGGTAATGGGTAGGCTTTACCCTCCTCATATTCAAGTTTGTCCCTTGCAAGATTCTTACTTTTTCTGTGTTGAAATTCAGCCATAGACTTGTCAGCTTTTTCAAATATGCTAAAATATTAATGTTTTCTATACTCGAATAGTAGGTCGGTCCAAGTGTATTTTATTCAATGTAGAAAAAAATATATATACCTCGTTGTTGATGAAGAAACCACAAAGCAAAAAATGAAAATATAGTCACAAAAACTAAGGTTTCAAGCAAGGCTCACAGGAATAATAAATAATCCTTAGGATAACTGAGAAATCCTTTATTCTGTTGAACAGGTAAGCGCTTTTGCGGTTCAAATCCACTTCATCAGACCATATTAAAATCCCAAGTAAACTGACAAATATTTAAAACACAGAACAACCAATCAAAACAACTGAAAAAGGGAGGGAAAACTTATGTAACAGATATAAGATATAAGGATTTGAACCTCAAAAGCGCTTACCTGTTCAACAGAATAAAGGATTTCTCAGTTCTCCTAAGGATTATTTATTATTCCTGTGAGCCTTGCTTGAAACCTTAGTTCAAGTGTATTTTATTATCTAAAGTTTTTATATGTTCAGAAAGTTCCCTTAATTATCTCTCATTGTCATCCACTAGCCATTGCAACAACTTGTATCCATGCTTATTGAATAATTGTAGTAGTTCAGTGTGCAATAAAGAATTTCTTACCAGACCCGAGGGATATTTCCAAAGTCTAAGCCCTTTAGAATGCGCTCCACCCTGATGCACTCTCACAAATAATGATTTTCCAGTTGTGTTTTACGGTATTGCAAAATGTAGTCTTCAAATTGTGTAAGCTGCTGTGTTAAAGATCCATAACTTTCCATTCTGATGTTATCGGTCAACCACCCTTCTCGTTCCTCCTCCATCCATTGAGAAAGGGTGTATCTTCCATTGTAGGAAGTTCCGCCCCTCACCTTCATGCCAGAAGTACCGGAATTGGTTTGTCCTATACCCGATTGGCTAAGACCCAGTGAGCTTTGCCTCTGGGCAGGATTTATTCCTGAAAACTGAATCTTGTCATTCTCCCTTGAAGATCCAGTCCACATCAGGCCCACATTCCTCATTTCCAACAGGGAGACTGGTTGCTGGTTTAATTGAGTAAGCTGCTGTAACAGCAGTGTCAAATTACTGACATTTTGGTTGAGTTCTTTGAAAGACTTGGCAAGAGTCTGTAGTGAAAGTGGATCAGAGTCCTGGGCTCCTGATATACTCACCAACTATAACACTTGAAAAATCCACACAAACTGATGAAAAGACAAACAGGAGCCAGGATACAATCCACCACAAGTTTATTTAGTGCTTTTGTTTCAGTAAGTGAGAAGCTTCTTCAGAATACACCCTACTTATACTACCCAGCCTTTTTATATACTCCATTCAACATTAATTCATTATGTCACTAATTATCTCTTAAAAAGACACAATCAGTAAAAGACTTAAAATGCATTGAATATTTCTAGTCTTTCATTACATGTACAAGAACTAGTCTTGAACAATCAAATTAGTCCAGAAGAATACCAGTTTCTTACAGTAAAACATAATAGAACCCCTACAATCTTTGGTATTCCTAAAATACACAAAGACTTGATAGACCCTCCCCTAAGACCAATTGTGGATGATAGAGCATCAAAAACCTACCCTATTGCTAGATTTATAGATTCACAAATGAAAGATGTACTGCAAGGAAAACTATGGATACTTAAGGATTCTTGGGACTTCCTAAGTAAACTATCTAAGGAAATGTACACAGACAACCTGATATTTGTCACAATAGATATCAGGGACTTATTTTCTGTCATACCACATGACCTAGGACTGGATCGGTTTATATATATGTATAATTTAAAACATGACAGAATACTTACCATCAGAACTTTAATGGAACTGGTTTTGGACAGCAACATCATTATTTTTGAAAAACAACTGTTTAAACAAAGCAAAGGGGTAGCTATGGGGGCAGCATGTGCCTCCATTTTTGCAAATATTATACTAGCATTCTGGGAGATAGAGCATGTACTAAATAGCCCTTTCTCTGGAAACTGGACATACTATGGTCATTACCTAGATGACATCATTATTTTTTGGAAAGGTAACGAAGTAGAACTGGAAAGATTTCTTAGATATATTAATGGGATTACAAATTTCCTAGAATTTACTACCACTAGGAACATTGATCAGGTAAACTATCTGGACATCTCCATTTGGTTTCATTCTACAATCTATAGGAAACCTACTTACTCGAATAGCTTACTGCATTTTGACAGCTGGCACCCTCTACATAAAAAAAAAGTCCCTAGTCAAGGGTCAAGGGGTCAGACTGGCCATAATGATTGCAGACAATGAAGAATTTCAAAAACAAATTGATATTTTAAAAAACATGTTAACCAGTAGAGGGTACCCCTTAGACTTTTTGAATGCGATTTTTCAGGAAGTCATTATTAAGGGAAATAATGGGCAGTATTTTCCTCTACTAGGTACAGCACACATTTTAAATGTGAATAACCATGTACAAGAAAGGCAAGAATACAACAAAGCTATTGTCTTAACATACAATAACCGATTCACAGGACTGAGGGACATAATTTGGTGTAACTGGAACATTTTTGGTATTGACAAAGAATTTACTAACATAGTAGGAACAAAAAATGTATATAGGAAAGATACCAATATAAAAATCTTGATAGAAAGAGGTAATGACACAGTTAGGACAAAAGGAAGCATGTCTAGATGTAGATATTGCTTCCAATGCAAACATATGTTGGAAACAGATACTATCTATATCCCTAACATTGGTAGATACACTCTACTCTGTAACAGTAAAGCAGTGGTTTACCTAGCTCTATGCACAGAATGTCCATGTTTCTACATAGGAAAAACTGCCAATGCTATTAGAACTAGAGTAAATCAACATTATCGAGACATTCAAAACAAAGACAACAAAAATGTCTTAGCTACACGTTTCTAATAATGAAGGGCATGGTTTCACGTTTATTATTATTGACCAATAACCTTGGGGGATAGAGTGGGACCACTGAATGACTATTTAGAATATAAGAAATTAAAATGGCAGCTTAAAACAAATGTAGGTACACATCCTGGATTAAATAGCTCCATATCCATTAGCTCTATACTTAGATTTAAAGCTGAATTTTTTGTGACATGAACAATGATGTAAAAAAATACATTTAATTCAATATTTTAATATTATCTAATTACATTTTTATAAGGGCTCCAATGTTTTGTAATTTTATGTTTGTAAAACTGCATGTAATGAAAGACTGGAAATATTTATTGCATTTTAAGTATTTTACTGATTGTGTCATTTTAAGAGATAATTAGTGACATAATGAATTAATTAATGTTGAATGGAGTATATAAAAAGGCTGGGTAGTGTAACTGGGTGTATTCTGAAGAAGTTTCTCATTTACTGAAACAAAAGTGCTTAATAAACTTGTGGTAGATTGTATCCTGGTTCCTGTTTGTCTTTTCATGTATTAGTAAAGATGTAATCATACCAGCAGAACCTGACAAAACTGTGGCTGAAGGAAAAGGTATTAAAGATTGGAGACAGCAGAGTGCTTGTGGAAAATGATTATTCACTGTTCATCAGGCAGAAGAGAAGCAAATTTATCCCAGCTATCAGTGAATGTCGAGAAGCAGGTGTGAGATTTAACCTGCTGTATACAGCTGTCTTCAGAATACATTTTCCTGGATGATCAAATATATTTTTTGATGCAGAACAGGCTAAGGAGGAAATAAGAAAGTTTATCCAACAAAAGCTGAGACAACAAACTGAAGGGGACTCTACTTTTCATTCTTCTGACAATTGCATTCATAGAGATACTTTGCTAGTGAAACCTTTTCCAATGTTCCAAATGAAAATGCTTGAAAGTCAAAAAAAAAAGCACAGAAGTACCTTGAACCAGAGTCTGACATTGGGGGAATGGAGATGAGCAGGAAGTAGATTTGCAACACTAAAGTTAGTGAATAAATGGGAGACAATAAAGCATCAGTTATAGTTGTGAGATATAGCTTTGCAAAAAAAGTGTCCAAGAAAGGCTGGACTTTTGTTGATTTTGTTAAACTTCTGAGTGGACTACAAAGCATGTACCCCACATTATGTCATTAATGCTTACAAGGACACTAAAATGTAATTTTTTTTTCTTTTCTTGTTAGTATTTGTAGAAAACTTTTCAGGATATAACCTGCATGTTTTATAGTAAAGTAGTTTTATATAGTGTGTGGTCAGGGGTATTTTAAATGCGGGGGAGTCTTCAGTGACTGTTGTATGTGTTAAATATATTAAAGTAAATAAGTATTTTTTTATTTATAATAAAAACAAGCTTTACAGTATAACAAGAGAAGAAAGGCTGTACAAAAGCACATATAAGCTAATATGGTGAGATATTGGGCTGCTGGGGTGGGGGTGTTAAAATGCACTGATTATATTATATGTAGAATTAAGATAATTTCTCTTTATTTTACATAGAGTAATGCCTTTGGTTTAAGCTATAATCAAGTGCATTTTATAAGCAATTTGTCTTGAAAAATAACACAAAATGATGAAAGCCATGAAAACATGGCAAGTTTCTTGCATCTACAAAGATATTAAGACGGGTTAATTTAGACAAAAAACAGTTCTATGCAAAGCCACAAGATCAGCACAAGTCCAGTCCAAAAACCTTCTGGCACACTATCAAAAAAAATCCTAAACCCAGGAAGTTTGTCCTTCCCCCAACCATCCTGTGTTAGTACCTCCCCTGACATAGCAACTCAGTTTAACTCTTACTTCATTGATAGCATAGCTTCCTTCATTTAAAAATTCCCTCCATCTCCCTCTACCCTCTCTCAGCCTCCTCTTACCTGTCACTCCTCATTTTCCCTTCAACCGGTTCCTACTTCCTTTATCAAATCCCTCCTGTGCAAGC
This sequence comes from Protopterus annectens, assembly GCF_019279795.1. Classification (NCBI taxonomy): domain Eukaryota; kingdom Metazoa; phylum Chordata; order Ceratodontiformes; family Protopteridae; genus Protopterus; species Protopterus annectens. The sequence goes on along the minus strand of NC_056748.1, from coordinate 389,434,555 downwards.
TCAGGCCACATTCCCCCTCTGCAGATAATCTTCCTAATGAATTTCTAAAAATGTCTGTTGAATCAATTGCCTACCTGTCTCAATAATCATTAATAGATCTATCAAGGAATCTTATGACCCCCTTCCTATGGAAAAAAAAACATATTTCATCCTTCCTCTCCCCAAAGACAGCACCTCCACAGAAATCTCTAATTGCTATTCTTTCACCATTATCAAAAATTCTAGAAAAATGTATCTATAAACAATTTCTTCAATACCTACTTGACAATAATCTTCTCTCTCCCACCCAACATGGATTCAGTCCAGCACACAGCAGTATCACTGCTCTACTATCCTTTGTTGACACTGTCAACAAAGCTTGTGACTCAGGAAACTTTGTCTCTTCTCTGTTCTTAGATCTATCCAATGCCTTTGATACTGTCTCCCACCCTCAACTGTTATCCCAAGTATCTCTTCTGGGCTTAACCAAAACATCCTTATAATGGTTCACTAGCTATCTCTCTAACAGATGTTAGCACTGGGAGTACCCCAATGATCAATACTAGGTCCACTTCTCTTCAACATTTTTATTAACCATCTTAATACTGCCACCAAACAAGCCACCCTAATTCAATATGCTGATGACTCTACTGCTCTGCCAGGACTCTCTCTCATCTGCAGAGTTTAATGTAAGAAGCATTCAGTTCCATTGAGTCTTGGCTCACCAACAACCATTTACTACTTAACCCCCAAAAAACTAACACTTCTACTATTTTTACCAAAACACGTTTCTCCAGATGCCTCTAACTTTGCTATTACTTCTCTGAACAATACTTTAATCAATGTGATTTCACATACAAAGCTGTTAGGTGTAACTATTGACAACAATCTTAAGTTTGACCTACATATCAGCAACATCATAAAAAAAAAATCAAAAATTGGGCATAAGAAATTCATCTCCATCTCCACAAGAGTAACCCTTGCCACCACCTATCTCTTCCCCTCCCTTCTATATGCTACACCTATTCTAACCAATTTTTACTCTTCCCCCAAAGCAAAACTTAATCAATGTTATAATAAAGTAGCTAAATTTGCCACAGGGCAGGCCCACTAGTCTCACCATTGCTCTGCTCTCAAGTCCCTAAATTGGCTCGAACTACCCCAACTTCTCACCTTTAATCAACTAACATTAACTCACAAATTACTGTACAACTCCTCATTTTCACAAACTACATCATCACTACTTCAACACTATATTCCATCTCATGACTTATGCTCCTGTCACAAGTACCTACTATCTATTTACAAACCTCAAAGATCTAATGGGATTAGTCTGTACTCTCACTGTGTAGCAAAATCATTGAATAGCATTCCAAATGCAATCAGACTTATACTCCACTACTATTCCTTCAAGTCTAGGTTGAAAAAAACATCTAACCAATATTTGGATCTGCCCATGCTCCTTGCTATCTTAGTACTCTTTTCTATTCCCTTCTTCCACACTCTTAATAATAGACTTTCTCTTGATATATATCCTACTTCCCTTCCTGCTTTACCTAGTTTCTAGCCTCACCTCTCTTTAATCTGTTAACATTCTAATGTTCTTTCTTTATTTTCTTACACTAACCTTTATCTATGCCAGAATTTGACTGAAATTTACTATCTAAATCTCCTGCCAGAAAAAAAGTATATGGCTTTTATGACCTATTACTTATTCTGTTGTATATTTTTCATGAATCACTATGTAACATGCACATTAGGAACTCTCTTCTATTTTGTATACGATGTACAGTATGGTCAACTTTATTGCTTGCCTTTATATTTTGCTTATTTTTCTTTTATTGTATTTCACATATTGTACTACTTTGTTATTGTCTTAATATTTGTAAACATTGTTCAGTTTTTTAATTCTGTTTAATGTGTACTGTGGAGCTTTTCTCCCCGTGCCTCTGCTGAAAATGGGCTTATACCCAGTTGGACTTTCCCAGTAAACAAATGTCAAATAAATAAAATAAATAGGTTCATAGGATAAGTTCATAGATAAGTACTAGGTGAACTAGCTTTGTGGGCCATTTTAAGCCTAGCCAATTACCCCATCTGAGAATCAAACCCTGTACCTTCTGCCTGTAAGCTAAACACCTTAACCATTATGCCAGCCTCCCACCCACCCACAATAAATTAGCTTGTTTTTTTTTCTATTAGCAAATGTTCTCAGTGGGAGTCAAGAAGTCTGCTCCTGAAGACAATTGTAAATTCTGTTGTGAGTGAAACTGAAATAAAACAAAAAATCGGCAATAGAAATGTTCAAGAATTTAATAAAACCAAATACAAAAGCAAAGCTTTCTGGTTTCCCCCTTCGTCATTGCATAAAATAGACATTAAAAAAAAAACGCATTTAAGCATAACATATGACATAGCCATCCAATCATAACTCAAAGACAATTTAACAATTATTTAAATTAGTGTAACATCAATTGCTTCTTTTGCAAAATGGGTTTTAGGCTTGCTGCCCCATTGAGACCTAGAGTCCTGTCTGCATTTAGTTCTAAAATCCATGCAAATTCAACATTCTCCAGTTTGTTATTAATGTCCCTTCCCCTTGTGTTCTTCTGCAATATTTTTATCACTCTGAATTTAAATCTATGTGTTTCATCTTCATCAATAATATGCTTTGCCAAGGCATTTGTTTTTACCTTTCTTCTAATAGCAGATGTATGTTCAATAATTCATTCTTTTAGCATTCTAGAGCCTTTACCTACATAGAATGCTGAGCACATTGTGAAGGTGGCCAAGTACACTACATGTGTTGTGATGCAATTAGCACAGCTATCAAAAATATATCTTCTTTTGCTGGTGGGATGTATGAAAGTAACTTCATTAATTATATCTTTATAACAGCTACATCCAAGACATGGAAAGGTGCCCTTTCTAGGGGTTTCTTTATGTCCACCCACCCTCAGATTCTTTATAACATAATCTACTCTTAAGATTCCTCTCATTCCTATAGGCAAACAGAGGATAATGGTTTATAATGCCATTCATTTCAGGCATTGTAAGTAACACACTCCAATATGTTCTAATCATTTCCTCTGTATCACGATATCTATTGTTATAGGGTAGCACATATCTTAATTTGTTTGTATCTCTCTCAGCATGACCTGAGGGAGCCCACATTTCATTACCATAGTTGAAATAGGGAGCTGTACTACTATTTTTCTCTTTTATCACTTCATCCATTATTTGGGAGATCATGTAAGAATCATAACCCCTCTCATAAAATTCCTCCATCATCTCATTCATCTGTCTCAGATTTGTGTCCTCTTCAGTATTAAGCCTGCTCACCTTACATAATTGACTTTTCACTATGCCCCTGAAGACATGTGGGGCATGCATACTGGACCTATGCATGTATCTATTAGCATGAACGGCCTTCTTGTGTACACTGGTCTTAATCCCACCATCGTTCTTTTCCAAACTCACATTCAAGCAGGTGATCTTTTTGGAAGAAAATTCCATTGTAAAGCTCACAAAATCAGTACTGTTATTCATATAGTTCACAAACTCTTTCAAGCTTACTTCATCCCCTTCCTGAAGTAGAAAGCACTCATTCATGAATCTCTTATAAAGGAAGACACTTTTATTGATGTAGCCATCATCTTTGTAAATATGCCTCTTTTCCCAATAACTTAATACGAAATTCGCATAGGTGGATATTTGCAAATATGGTTTCCCATCAAACAAAAAGATATTGTTGGTTAAAATGATCTCAATAATCTGATATATATTTTCAATTTTATCATTTACCAAATTGGTTTCCATATTGAGAAACTCGCGTATTGCCTCTATCCCAGAGGAATTTGGAATTACTGTAAATGGTGAGTTAATATCTAAACAAGCGAATAAAAATTAGTATGTCTATACTCATTAAACCACTTGGCTAATTGAGTTAAAAAATCTGCAGTATCTTTTACATAACTTTTACATATCTGCAGGTATTGACTTAAACTGTTTTTCACATAGACTGAAAGTGGTTCGGTTATCCAGCCCCTCCCAGACACAATAGGTCTCATCAGGGGGTTGGTTAGGGATTTGTGTATCTTAGGAAGACCATAAATAAAAGGTATTATTGGACAAGGTACCATGAAGAAGTTGAATAAATCCAAATAAATCCATTTTGAAGTTGCATTTCATATATAGCTATATTTATTTTAGAAATGCATATTCTCACCCGATTAAAATCAATACTAGAGAAAATCTTATCATCCTTCAAAAAATTGTACATATGTTCCATATATTCATTTTCATTAAACAGGACAATTGACATTCCCTTGTCTGCTGGCTTAATAATAAGGTCATGTAAAAGTTCTAGTTTCCTTAAAGCTGCCTGTTCATTCTTAGACAAGTTATAAAACCTACGAGGTATCTTGTTGTTACAGAGCTTCCTGATTTCTTTTTCACATAAGTCATGAAATGCTGTAATGATAGGTATACTGTAGGGAATTAATACACTTGCTCTCTTGCATGTTTTAACATGATTTACTTGTGAATCCTTAAATAGCAGTTTTAAATTTAAATTCCTAGTAAATAATTTTAAATCTGTGAGTGCATCTGACACATTATTGCCCCCACTGGGTATAAACTGCAGAACTTTTTTTAAAAGGTTCAAATCATTGGGTAACAAAGAAAAGCCCGATAGATTTACAATGTTCCTTTTCACAGTACCTATTTCTGGCGTCCCAGTTTGTTCTGACCCTGCGGACTGTTGTTCTTCTGTTTTTGGGATTGTGAGCATTGTCCTGCTCTGCCCCTCGATGTTGACCTGGATTTTATCTCGACTTTCTCCAGTAGCTTGACCACCACGGATTTGAAATATTTGGTAAAATCCTCTTTTGTCTTCTTGTTCATTCCTCCTAGAGAGTTTTTTTGGATACAGCCATCTGCTGAACCAGCCATTTGTGCCGCCAAACTTTCTGCCTTTTGTAACCTCTGGGTTGAATCCTGTTGGCTGAAGATGGCTGAGCCATCACCAGTCATATTGGCTCGATTCAACACTGGTGATTCGTTGAGTGAACCATTTTCTCCTTCTTTACTGGATCTATGAATAGCAGTAGCTGGTTCAGAATAGGTGATCCTGATTCGTTGCTTCTCACAGAAGCCTCTCTGTTATTGGTTGATTCCTTTCTTTCATCAGTGAAGCTATCTAGCCGATTTAATGAAGCTTGTTTCATTCCATTTTTATTATTATTGGAATGATCTTTCGGCCATGAAAAAATCCGGCCATTCTTGAAGTCATTTATGTCCCTAAATAACTTTCGCTTTTTAGTGTTGAGTGTTGAGTAGAGGTGGCGAAGGTGAATGAGTTTAAGTACTTGGGATCACCAGTTCAGAGTACTGGTGAGTGTGGAAGAGAGGTGAAGAAGAGAGTACAGGCAGGATGGAGTGGGTGGAGAAGAGTGTCAGGAGTGATTTGTGACAGACGAGTACCAGTAAGAGTGAAAGGGAAGGTCTACAAGAGGGTAGTGAGACCAGCTATGTTATATGGATTGGAGACAGTGGCACTGACAAAAAGGCAGGAGTCAGAGCTTGACGTGGCAGAGTTGAAGATGTTAAGATTTGCACTGGGTGTGACGAGCATGGACAGGATTAGGAATAAGTATATTAGAGGGTCAGCCCAGGTTGGAAGGTTTGGAGACAAAGCCAGAGAGGCAAGATTACGTTGGTTTGGACATGTGCTGAAGAGGGATGCAGAGTATATTGGGAAAAAGATGCTAAGGATGAAGCTGCCAGGTAACAGGAAAAGAGGAAGGCCTAAGATAAGGTTTATGGATATGGTGAGAGAGGACATGCAGGTGGTTGGTGTGACAGAGCAAGATGCAGAGGACAGGAAGAAATGGAAACAGTTGATCTGCTGTGGCAACCCCTAATGGGAGCAGCCGAAAGAAGAAGAAGTGTTCTCTAAATTTTTATCCAATTGGGCCAGTCTATCAAGCATATTCTGATAAGCCATCACTGAAATACCAAAAACAGAATTCATAGTCACACGATTCTCTAGATTTGCAATTTCTTTTATTAAGTTAGATTTGATGTTAGAGAAAAAAAATCATTCATGAGCAATATATAGTCAGTGCTCAACTTAAGATTTAGTTGTTGCCACTTCGCTAGTTGAGCTGGATAAGTGTTCATATAACTTGGCATTTTTAATATTCTAAGGCCTCTGGATGCAATCCCCAACTCTAGATAAGCAGAAAAGCTTAGCCGTTGCAATTGGAGTCCCTTATAGGATTGTACTTTCTTCTCCAAAGACATTATAAGCTTGTTCAACTCTTCTGATCCACAGGCAATGGCTCCCGCTTGGTCAGATCGAGATAAGTTCATAGAATCCAATAGACAATTATCTTTTCTTTGTAGTAAGTTCTTCAAACTATAGGCATTACCAGAATCACCATTCTTTGCTGCTGAGACATATGAAATGTCGATTTGAGTTGAAGGCTGTGTCATACTTCCTGAAGAACATCCCCCAAGAGGGTCTCACTCAGACAAATGACTGGTGCCAGAAATATGGCCTCAAGCTGAATACCAAAAAATGCATCATCATCCCCTTTGGGGAGAGTGACATCCCCAAAAAATATCCCATTAATAACAATGTCCTAAGCACTCAATCAGCAATGAGGGATTTGGGTACCCAGGTTGATAGCAACCGGACTTTTGACTACCATGTTAATTCTGTTGTATGGAAAGCCTTCTACATGGTCCACTTCATAAGTAAGGGTATCTCATCCAGGGACAAGGAGGTCATAACATCCCTGTATTCTTCCCTTATAAGGCCCATTATTGAGTGCAATGCCCCTTTTGCCATGTACCTCGCAAAGCACATGCAGCAGCTGGAGAGACCACAGAGGTTCCTCACCAGGAGAATCCAGGGCTTCAAACATCTACCATACACAGATAGGCTAAAAGCCCTGTCCCTCTACTCAGATTCATGCAGACTCCTCAGAGGTGACCTCTGTCTGGCAGACAAGGTGTTCACAGACCCCACCTTGATGAGACTGCTGCATATCCACAAGTCAAGCTCCACTCGAGTAACCCACACGCGCAGCCTCAACCTGGTCTGTGACATCAACATGACTTGTTGGCAGGACAGATTTGTGTCCCAGAGACTTCCCCATCTATGGAATAGACTCCATCTCCACATCTAGCAGAATACCTCTTTACCCCTTTTTAAGTGCAACCTGGATAACTGGATGGGCAACAAAAAATATACCCCTGGGATTACACCCATGTCCCTGCTGGACAGAGGTATTGGGTGCTGATTTGTCTAAACATGGGCTAAACTCTTGACTAGGCTTATAAGGGCCTCAGGGCCAATAGCTTAGTAACCTCCTATAATCCTATGATCCTATGAATGAATAATGGGAATCTCAAGTAACAAGAAGAGGTGCAACTGCAGAGTTCTAAAGAGAAAATGAAGTATTTGGATAATATGTATGAGTTTAGAAAGATAAATCTTAAGCAACTATTTTTTGACAACAACTCCAGAGCACAAAAATGTTTAGCACAATGACTTAGACAGCAAAAAATAGAAAGGGTTGTTGCTAAACTTAGGGATTCTATAACAAGAAAAATAACAAGAGATCATGTGGAGGGACTAGCGATATTTTAGAAATGTTATGAAAATTTGTATAAAGCAGAGATGAGGAAATCAAGAGAGAGCACAAATGGAAATATTTATGGAAGACTTAATTATGTCAAGGTTGGAGGTATATGAAGCTCAACAACTAACATTTAAGATAGGAGGAGAGTAGATAAAAATGATGATGTATGATCAGTCTGGAAGTCTCCAGGAACAGATGGTATTCCTGTGGTAATGTGGAAGTTAGGAAGGAAGAAAGGTTATAACAATCTGAGAGAACAGTATTTTAAAAAGAGGAGAATCACCTACATCTTGGAAGAAAGTTGCAGTGGCTTTATTTCCTACAGATGGTAAAGACCCATCAGGCCCAGCTTTAGATATACCCATTTCAATTTTAAACATGATTATAAAGTATTTATGGCTATACTAGCTATAAGAACGGAAAAGGTGCTACCAAAATTGATACATATGGATCAGTGTGGTTTTGTGGTGGAGAGGCAAACATTTGACAACCTTAACAGAACAATGAAGATCTAGAAGGAAGCAGAATGTAAGAAGATTCTGCTGTTGTTGGTAGGTCTTGATGCAGAGAAAGCATTCAAAAGAGTAAACCTGGATGTTTTGAGGAGGGCAATGGAATCATTTGAATTCCCTAATACAATAATAAGGTATATTAGCAGAATATGAAGGATTAGAGGCAAGAATTAAAATGGGAGAGTTTCTCTTAGATAAATTGTATTTGAACAGAGGAACCAGAAAGGGGTGTCCTCTTTCCACTTTTTTATTTGATTTATGTTTAGAGCAATTGGCAAATAAAATAAGGGACACAGAGGTACAAGGATATAATTGGAGTGGTAATCAAGAAAAGCTGGTTTAATTTGCAAATGATATTATTTTGTACCTGATAAATCCAGACAAGGACATCTCAGTGTTGTGGAACATTTTCAGATAGTTTCAAGTATTTTTCAGGTATAAAATTAACAAAGATAAAACAAAGGCCATAGCCGTTAATTACATACACATGAGTTGGTTCAGCAATACTCATATTTATGGGGACATGATAAGATGAAGTATTTAGATATATGGATTAAAACAGCTTCTATTATGGGAGCGAATAATATGTGGGAAGAGACTAAACAAAAGTTAATACAAAAACTGAGAAACTGGAAGCTTTTGTTTATAGATATGGATAGTAAAATACAAGCAGTGAAAATATTTTTAGTCCCTTTAGTTTTATATACAGTCGGGGATATTTTTATCAACCAGAGGAGGATTTATAGACAATAATTAATGAAGAGATGGTGGAATTTAACTGGGAGGAAAGAGGGCAAGAGTTAATTGGGATAGGTTGATCCTTTGGATAGAACAAGGTGGTTTAGGATTACCTGATTTGAATGGGTATTTTAGAGCTAAACAATTAATCAATATAGCGCAAGCAGAAGGTTATAATTCAGAGTGGAAAATTGTGATGATGTTGTAGGGAGGAAGTTTATGAAATAAAGAAACAATGGGATTTTTGATGCAGATACTTAAGGAGAATAATAATAACCTTACAGAATATTACATTCATAACACTGCAGAAAGTACTCTAAGAACTAAGCCATCACAAGAATGAAAAAAGGAGATTTTGCCAATTTGGATGACTACAAGTAGGGGTACAGAAAATAGTTAATAGGGGGTGAATTTATGGGAGAAACTGGTAAAGGAACCAAGATATTGGGTGCAAATAACTGGAAAAGGAAAGGTAATAGAGTGGGGTGAGGCCAAGAAGACATTTGCACTGTAGGCAAGAGACTGCCTTCCCTATCTGGGATTGATATCAGAGTGTTGGCAAAGAGAAAGTGTTAAGGGACTCATAAGTGAAAGACCTACTCTAGTAGACTTTTTAGTGGAAGCTAGAACAGAAGCTGATGTTAGAAAATAGATAATTAGTAGAATATATAAAATATAGCACAATAATTATAAGAATCAATCAGAGGACTTTAGAAATTATTAGAAAAGAAACTAGAAAAGCAATTTACAAGGACACGGTGGGAGAACATATGTATGTCTCCCAAGTATGAAACACAGTCCAGAATGTTTATACATTTTGCAGGGGTATTTTCATACCCCAATCAGACTTCAAAGATTTTTTCTTCAGGGACATAGAAAATGTTGTAAGTGTGATGGGGAAGAAGGAGATTGCTGTTAATATGTCCTTTGAGAGTGTAATGAGTTGGCAGATTTAAAAAAATCCATACAGACCACTTTGTCAGAAATAGTGGGAGAGCAAATTGCAGTAAATAAGGAATTTATATTTATCCCCTGTGGTCCATTGGTGTGTTTCCTGTCATCCAGTGGTACAAGTTTGATTCCTTTAGTAAGTCATGTAAGTAGACAACACTTCTGGGCCGAGTTTGAAAAAGGCCCATGGAAATCAGTGCTGTACCCCAGAAAACAAATACAAATAAAATAAATAAATGATCCTTTAGCTCTGGGGCACAGGATCTGAATTGCCTAGATGTAGTAAGGCCTTGTGAAGTTTAATTATGTTCCCTGCCAAAAAAGAAATTACTAGAAAAATGGAAAACAAAAGTCTAAAACAACTGTGTTTGAAGTACTGAATGTTATAAAAGAGATAAAAAAACTGCAAGAGAGATGTTTAGAAAAGGGGAGGAGGAAATTCTATAGAAATAAATGAAACTTGTAGGAGCAACACATGCAGAATAATGTTCAAGAGGAGGAATGAGGTTAAAGGGAAGGCAGGGACCGAACAAATTATAAGGCCTTCTTCACATATGTCCGCAATCTCAAAGGAAATCACCCAGATCTGTTCAGAATTGGTGGTCAAGGACACCACATACACAAATGCTATAGATATAGCCAATCTACTGGCTGACAGATTCAGTGAAAACTTCACCCCTCTGTCCCCCCATTAGTAAATCAGGACATCCCCATTACCTGACACCCTTCCCTTATCTCTAGAGAACAGGTCATCAATGCCCTCTCAAAGGCAAAACAATAGTCTCCATGGGACGCAATAACATCCCAGGCTGCATCCTACATGAACTCAGGCATGAACTTGCAGCACCATTAGGCACCCTATTCAACCAAAGCCCAAGTACCAGCTTTGTCCCAGCCAAGTGGAGGACAGCCACTGTCATCCTTTTGCACAAAGGTGGAGCATCCACCGATCCTGGAAATTATAGACCCATTAGCCTAACTAGCCTGATCTGCATGGCCATGGAATGGATTTTCATGGACCTCATTAACAGGGACATTGGCAACATCTAAACACTTGACCCCACATGGTTTGGCTTTGTCAAGGGGAGGTCATGTCTGTTAAATCTTGTTGCCTTCTTTGAGACAGTCACCAAAGCCATGGATGAAGGGAAGACTGTGCAGACGTGGCCAAGGCCTTTGACACTATTCCCCACTCGGGCATAGCAGACAAACTCTCTCATCTAGGTATCAATCCATATGTTATCAGATGGGTAGCAAACTGTCTCACTGATAGAACCCACCTAATCAAAATAGGGGAAGACACCTCAAGCAGTAGACCCATAACAAGTGGCATACCCCAGGGATTGGTCTTGGGGCCTCTGTTATTTGGGATATATTTCTCTGAGGTGCAGGCCAAAACCAGTGGGCTATGGCTGACCAAGTTTGCAGATGACTGCAAACTGGGCATGGTCATCATTTCCCCAAGTGATGCAGACATCCTCCAAGAGGGTCTCACCCAAACAAATGACTGGTGCCAGAAACATGGCCTCAAGCTGAATGCCAAAAAATGCATCATCATTCCCTTTGGAGAGAGTGATGTCCTCACATATTATCACATTAATAACAATGTCCTAAGCATGCAATCAGTCATGAGGGACTTGGACACCCAGGTTGATAGCAACGTGAGTTTTAACCACCATGTTGCTTCCATTGTACGGAAAGATTTCTATATGGTGCACCTCATAAGTAAGGGTATCTCATCCAGGGACAAGGTGGTCATAACATCTCTGTATTCTTCCCTTATAAGGCCAGTTATTGAGTACAATGTTCCCCTTTGGCATGTAGCGCACAAAACACACACAACAGCTGGCAAGACCACAGAGGTTCCTCAACAGAAGAATCCAGGGCCTCAAACATCTACCCTACACAGATAGGCTAAAAGCCCTGTCCCTCTACTCAGTTTTATTCAGACTCCTCAGAGGTGACCTCTGTCTGGCATACAAAGCAATCTCAGACCCTGCCTTGATGGGACTACTGCAAATTTACAAGTCAAGCTCCACTCAAATAACCCACATGTGTGACCTCAACCTGGTCTGTGACATCAATAGGACTTGTTGGTGGGACAGATTTGTGTCCCTGGACTCCACCATCTGTGGAGTAGACTCCCTCTCCATGTCAAGCAGATTACCTCATTGTCCCTTTTCCAGCACACCTTGGATAACTGGATGGAAAACAGAAAATACACCCCTGGAATTCACCCGTGTCCCTGCTGGACAGGGGTTTTGGGTGCTGACTTGTCTAAACATGGGCTAAACTCTTGGCTACACTTATAAGAGCCCTAGGGCCAATAGCCTAGTAACATCCTATGAGACTGTCCTGTGTAATGTTGGACTGATGATAGTTCTAAAGAAAGAAAGAAAATGTATGTGATGTGTAATGTATGTAAATTGAAAATGTTTATATGGTTTGTTTCTTTTCTATTAATATAGGTTTGCCTATGTCTTAAGTGATAATTTAATAAAGGTGTTTAAAAAAACAATGTTGGCTACTACAGAGTCAGTTGGAGGATATGGAAATGATTGGCATTTTTCTGGCTCACCTATCCTAGGGGTAAGGGGTTGTTTGTTTGATGCTGCTGCCACTGTCTCAGTCATTCAAGTCTGGGTACAATATTAACCATAAAAATAAGGGACAAAGCAATAAACTTCATATGATTCTGTGATTGAATCTTTGTATGTTGTGTCCATGGGGAGAGGTTTGCTTGCTAGGGCATAAACCAAAAAATAAAAATTCTCTTCTTGACAACAGTAAGGTACTGCACTTGAATGCTTGTTCTCCTTGCAGCCACAAACATCAGATCCAGGGGACCAGTTGCCTTCAGGAACACAGAAAAAGAGGAGGGGTACCATGAGCAGCTGATGGTCAACTGTAGGAATTCAAAAATATAATATAATATAATATAATATAATATAATATAATATAATATAATATAATATAGAAAAAAGAGATTAACAATACTATGACGTGGTGCTGTTTTCAAGTATTAAGCAGCACGGTAGCTCAGTGGTAATATTGCTGTATTTCGTCTCTAATATTCACCAATGCTTTCTATCTTTGTGGAGTTTGCATGTTCTGTCTGTGTGGATTTACACTGCTTTCCTCACACTTTTTCAAACATGCTGCAAAATGCTACATTAAATTCATATATAGTACTGATATATGTAATGTATTTACTTTTATCTTTGTGAACCTTGGGGCCCGGGTTGTGGCCAATGAGGAGAGGACCCAAAGACAAGTACAGTTAAAAAAAATAGATAAGGTCTCTGAAGATAGTGTGTGTCAATATATTATTATATAACATTGCACAGTGGGTAGACATGAGGATCCATTCACTCGCTTTCACACTATTTTAACCATACCTCTCAATTTTCCAGATTTTCACAGAATCTTCAGATTTTTGCCTCATATTTTTGATCTGTTACTCATAAAATGCATGGTTTTCTGGCAAATTTTTGAGAACTGAAGGCACCAAATAATGACACACATTTGAGTTTCGGACTTTATATCTTTTAGAAAATGTATGGTAACACAAAACCTGTTATTCTATCTACTTTCTAAGTTTATGAGAGCAAAATTTATGATCTATCCCTGTTTTAGGCCTTTGCCTCCCGATTTCTTGTGCAAAGAGGTTGAAAGGTATGGTTTTAACAAAGGAAAACAATTAGGTCATTTTTCTTTCTGCAACAAAAAAGGAGAGGCATAAAATTCTGTTTAGCAGTTTTAAATTGTCAAAAAAAAAATCAAATACAGCAATTGTAATATATTGACGTACAAAAAAAAGAGACACACACCAAGCCAACGGAGCTGAGACCCAGCAATAGCGATGGTTAAAACAATTAAAATAACAAATAGTACCATGCGCTGGGTCAAACGGCTGATGAACAAATAATTCTTACTTCTCACAGTCCAGAAAACAAATCAGATAGGATACGTTGTCCATAAAACAATATTACATCCAAGAAACACAGCAACGAAATCTGCAGCCAAAAGTTAAAATGAAGCAGTTTATTGTTGAAAATGTTTAATTGCACATACACCATTAAAAATTTAAATACCAAGGTAATTCAACCTATTGGTTAAAACTAGTCATGTGTGGGATGACCAGATGATGGCTCATGTTAAAACAATATTCAAGTAACTTAGAAGCGCTGTTACTTATAACAACAACAACACACATTATGTAAAAAATGAGCACTTTACATAAGATATATCTGGATCTCTAAAAAAGCTCTATACAGATACATATACAATTCAATAAATGCTTAAAAACAAAATACTTTATAATAAGGGTATACAAATATAATCTAACAATCTAATAAGATTGTAAGAAGTCATATGAAGGCTATCACTTGGGTCTATGACACCTCTTTTTCCTCAACAAAGGTGCAATATGCACCCTTTCATTAAGACCAGGGTGTTTATCTGCCCTGCACCTAATGATCCATCTCATCTCCCTATCTAAAGTATGATTTATGAGGTCCCCTCCTCTAACATTGGTGAAAACTTCCTGAATAACACAGAAAGTGAATGTATGTTGGGAGCCTGAGGTTTTAACATGTCGAGCTAGTGCATTGGTGTCATTGCCTGTCCTTATCTGGTAAAGATGTTCCCTAATCCTCTCTTTGAATGCCCTATTGGTTTTACCTATGTAAAAGGAAGTACAGGCAGAGCATCTGGCCAAATAAATCACATTGTAACTCATACAATTAGTATTAGTCTTAAATTTAAACTCAAACTGAGTAATAGGATGCACAAAAGAAACCCTTGTGTCAATATAATCACACTGATTACAGTGTCCACATGGTCTCGTATTATAACAAGGATCACTGCTTCTGCCCATCTCAAAACCCAAACTCTTGTGACATAACATGCTTTTAATGTTAGGTTTATTCTAAACTCACCACATCTAGAGTGACCAATAAAAACTCACGTTGGTGGTCCACATCTTTCATAAAATCATATAGTTCCAACAAAAACTGTTTACTATCTTTTAGGATGTGTGGGTTACTGTCAACCAATGGTCGTGCAAAATACTCAACATAAATGGACATCGGTTCAGTGAGCCACCCTTGTCCTGAGACAATTGGTCTCATAGGAGGATTACTCACTGATTTATGTACTTTAGGAAGGCCCTGTACAATGCCCACTTCAGGTAACACATTCCGTGAATTGTTGTTTAAGTGGCAGCAGCTTAATCTAGAGCTGAGTTTTAATTACATGAAACTTTTGATAGACTTTCATAAACCAAAAGAAGAGACTTTGCAACGAACAGTGAATGAATTGTATGATAATATTAAATTGAAATGTGTTAATGAAGCTGTTGATGTATTGTTGGAGAATGTTATTGACAATGTATTATTATTTGAAAAACGTTTATTTGAACAAAAGAAGAGTAAGATTCTAAGGGATGCAAGAGATTTTAATAATAATCATGTGTTTACTTGGCCCAGACCTTTTAGTAATGAGCAAGTTGTTAATACCAGGAATGTTACTAATAATAGATGTGGTGAGTTTATTCACTATTATACCTAATGATTTGGGTGTTACATTTTTTCAACGATACTTACACTCCAATTCATTATACACAGGCAAAAGTATAGATTTGTTAAGCCTGTTTTTGGAGACTATATTGACCAACAATGTCTTCATGTTTGATGAATCGATTTATTTACAAAATGATGGCGTAGTTATGGGCACTTCTTGTGCCAATAGCTACGCCAACATTGTTATGAAAAGTTGGGAAGAGCAGTACCTCCTTGGTAATTGTTTTTTCAGGAAATATGTAGGCTTCTACAAGAGGTTTGTGGACGACCTCTTTTTGATTTGGTTTGGGACCACTGATGAGTTATTGATATTTTTTCATGACATCAATCACTCCACTGATTTCCTTAAGTTTACAGTGAACCATTCTAGGGACAGGATTTCCTTTTTGGACGTCTTTTTGAATAGACTTCCTAATGGACTACTGAATACTTCTATACATCGAAAACCCTGTTATAGGAATGCTTTGTTGCACAGGCAGAGCATGCACCCTACCTATGTGTTTAACAACGTCATGAAGGGGCAGATCATGAGAGCAGCTAGGTTGAATCCAAGTGAAACGGGTTATAAAGAAGAAGTTAATAGGATGAGAGATATGTTCATTAACAGAGGATATGATGGGAGTATTTTTAACAGAATGGAGTTAGAAGTCAATAACCTTAGATCAAGTCAAGCCAGACCATATTTTTCTGATAGTTCCAATGAGGGAGAAGCAGTATCCATTGATCCAATAGCTTCTGTTCAACCCGTTAGAGCACCATTATACTACACTCAAGATGCTGGAGCAATTAGGGGTTTTCTAGAGAAACGTTGGGAAATATTGACCCTGGATCCAATGGTTAGAAACGTAGTAGGTCCTAAACCTTTGGTGGCCTACAAGAATAAACCTAACATTAAAAGTTTGTTATGTCACAAGAGTTTGGGTTTTGAGATGGGCAGAAGCAGTGATCCTTGTTATAATACGAGACCATGTGGACACTGTAATCAGTGTGATTATATTGACACAAGGGTTTCTTTTGTGCATCCTATTACTCAGTTTGAGTTTAAATTTAAGACTAATACTAATTGTATGAGTTACAATGTGATTTATTTGGCCAGATGCTCTGCCTGTACTTCCTTTTACATAGGTAAAACCAATAGGGCATTCAAAGAGAGGATTAGGGAACATCTTTACCAGATAAGGACAGGCAATGACACCAGTGCAGTAGCTCGACATGTTAAAACCTCAGGCTCCCAACATACATTCACTTTCTGTGTTATTCTGGAAGTTTTCACCAATGTTAGAGGAGGGGACCTCATAAATCATGCTTTAGATAGGGAGATGAGATGGATCATTAGGTGCAGGGCAGATAAACACCCTGGTCTTAATGAAATATTGCACCTTTGTTGAGGAAAAAGAGGTGTCATAGACCCAAGTGATAGCCTTCATATGACTTCTTACAATCTTATTAGATTGTTAGATTATATTTGTATACCCTTATTATAAAGTATTTTGTTTTTAAGCATTTATTGAATTGTATATGTATCTGTATAGAGCTTTTTTAGAGATCCAGATATATCTTATGTAAAGTGCTCATTTTTTACATGCGTGTTGTTGTTGTTATAAGTAACAGCGCTTCTAAGTTACTTGAATATTGTTTTAACATGAGCCATCATCTGGTCATCCTACACATGACTAGTTTTAACCAATAGGTTGAATTACCTTGGTATTTAAATTTTTAATGGTGTATGTGCAATTAAAATGTCTGAGGAAGCCTTCGGGTGAAAGCGCTTACATTTTCAACAATAAACTGCTTCATTTTAACTTTTGGCTGCAGATTTCGTTGCTGTGTTTCTTGGATGTAATATTGTTTTATGGACAACGTATCCTATCTGATTTGTTTTCTGGACTGTGAGAAGTAAGAATTATTCGTTTATCAGCCGTTTGACCCAGCGCATGGTACTATTTGTTATTTTAATTGTTTTAACCATCGCTATTGCTGGATCTCAGCTTTTGTACGTCGATATATTACAATTGCTGTATTTGATTTTTTTTTTTTGACAATTTAAAACTGCTAAACAGAATTTTATGCCTCTCCTTTTTTGTTGCAGAAAGAAAAATGACCTAATTGTTTTCCTTTGTTAAAACCATACATTTCAACCTTTTTGCACAAGAAATCTGGAGGCAAAGGCCTAAAACAGGGATAGATCATAAATGTTGCTCTCATAAACTTAGAAAGTAGATAGAATAACAGGTTTTGTGTTACCATACATTTTCTAAAAGATATAAAGTCTGAAACTGAAATGTGTGTCATTATTTGGTGCCTTCAGTTCTCAAAATTTTGCCAGAAAACCATGCATTTTATGAGTAACAGATCAAAAATATGAGGCAAAAATCTGAAGATTCTGTGAAAATCTGGAAAATTGAGAGGTATGGTTAAAATAGTGTGAAAGCGAGTGAATGGATCCTCATGTCTACCCACTGTGCAATGTTATATAAGGTATAGCACTTGATATGACACATTCCAAAGAGAGACAATGTA
Organism: Protopterus annectens; assembly: GCF_019279795.1. NCBI lineage: Eukaryota > Metazoa > Chordata > Ceratodontiformes > Protopteridae > Protopterus > Protopterus annectens. The sequence goes on along the minus strand of NC_056748.1, from coordinate 389,416,621 downwards.
ACACTTCATAGAAAGTCAAAAGAGTTTGGGGGAAAAGATTACAAAATCAGACACTGACAGAAATCAGAAGAAATAATTAAATTGTGTTTTATTTATATGGGGCCTTCTAGGCAATGCACTTTTAGAGTAAAAAGACTTCACCTTTGCAAGTAATTGTCCTGTGAATAAGAAACTTGATAATTACCTGCATTACTGACTGAGCTTGGGCCTTTTGGTCCTGTAGAATTTGAACTGGACTGTCTGGAATATAAGCAGAGATAAACAGTCGTTAAATGCTATTTGTTTGAAGCATAAACAAAGATAAACAGAAATGATTAGAATGTAACCAAAACATAGATAAACACTACTCCATGGAAACTGATGTAGGTTAGACAATTTAAAATGGTACAATATCAGCTTCATATTATTCTGCACTTCATATTTTGTCAAGTATTCCAGTTCAAAGTACTGAGTATTTTTCCTATAAAATAAGCAAATATGCTCATTATCTTTGTTTGCCTTATTCAGTGGTGGATCTAAACAGTGTTTTTTTCTTGGCTCTAAAACCATTAATAAAAACATGTTATTTTTGTATTTCTTTCATTCCTTCCCTGCTCTGTTTTATTTTAGTCTACTTTCCTTTTTTTTCTTAACTTTCTTTGTCTTGTTTATATTAAATTGCTTTGAAACAAATTTTACATTTGGAATGTTAAATACATCTGTTTTTAGACCTGCTAAAACCAAGGGAAACACTAAACAGTCTATGCTCCAAATCAATGCTTTATTTGTATGATTGCTGTTATAAGACTTAACCACAATCAATTATGCTAACAAAACATTAACAAATGGACATGCCTAATCCATGGTGGCAAGCAATAGTGCTACCAGTTCACAAGTGTGTATATGTGTGTGTGTGTGGGGGGGGGCTGTAGGAGATCAGGCTCATATAATTTTAGACCCATCAGCCTGAGTAGCAATTAATGTAAAGCCATGAAAAAGAGTCATATGGGACTTGTAATGACAGATGACCTTCTTCTGTCAGATATGGAACACTATGGATTTGTTAGGGAAGATGCTGCCTTTGAAACTTGTGACATTCTTTAAAAATGTAACAACAGAAATTGATAAAGGGCATACTGCTTATCTTGGTGTTTTAATGCTTTCAACATTATTCTACAAGAGGGGAATAACTGACAAATTAAAAGCATTAAATGTCATACTGCTAGTGCTGTGTAAATATAAAATGGGTTTCCCTACTCCATTTTGTATTGTTTCATTGTGCTTATATTTGCTCTGTGTGGTTCCAGTACAAATGAGCTATAATTGCTTTATGCTATCAGAAGATCCTAGAAATGTAAGAGTCTAAGCTAATCTATAACCAGGTGTATTATGTTTAAATAACATTGGAATGTGGGAGTTTAACATAACTCACAATATTTCCAGACTGTAGGAGCCTAATAATTTGATGTATAGCTAGGAATAATCTTTCATTCTTCCTGCATGCTTAGAAATGCCAAAGGTTAATGTTGTTTTTCCTAATTAAATGTACAAGAAATTACCTGTATTTTTCCAACAAACTACTAAAAAAAAAGAGCTTTACTGGAATTCATTCACCAGTCACACTTGCAACCCATTAGCTTCCTAAAAGAACAAAAATGTTGTCTAACCAAGTACGCTGGTAAAAGTAACTGCTTGAATAGGCAGTGAGGTAAAAGGCTTACAGTAACTTGCTAGAGTCCAATTTCTGTTACATAGATTTGGGTTTATATTGTCTGACAGTATAAATAAGCAGTTAAAAGGAAAAGGTTTCTGAGTTATTTCTTTTTATTACAATTTAATGTAAATTATTAGTATAGTCAGTTCTATCAGTGGTAAGCCAGTTAGTTTGAAAGGCATAAACGACTCAAAGAAACCTATGTTCCAGTTACAGACAATGCTAGAAAACTCTTAGCATTGAGTATACAGATCCAAAAAGTCCTTCAACAAAGCAACTTCCTGTGGTGAAAAATTGGTGAGTGGGTGAAACAGAAGTATATGGATGACTATCCTTTGATTCTTTACTGAACTGGCCATTTCATGACAAAGCATGGAAAATTTTCTGTAAGTATAAATTTCCAGTATGGATTTTTTAACAAGTCAAACTGCTAAGTGTAAATACTCTTTAAAACTGTCTGTGCAGTTATAGCCTAAAGATGCATTTAAAAAGTTATATAGACTGACTAGATGAAAAAATTTAAGCAATGTGATAAATTGGCTTTTCTAAGCATAATGCAAAAACAGCTATTGTGTGTAAAGGCATGTTAGAATACTTTCATTACATGCTGCATCAACCTGCAGTTCCACCACCATCCACTGCAGTAGTCATTCTACATGTCATCACACAGCAGGGCAAACAAAATGTTTAGACATAACAAACTCTACTCAACCATTTTGATATTCCAGATGTGCCAGGTCAGCTCGATACTTTCTCAAAAGCTATAAATGATAAAAATAATGCTGATAAAAGGAAAGGGAGACAATACAACTATATACACAGCCTTTAAAGCATGTACAAGATATAATGTAAGGATTTAAAGATTAAATAATAAATATTTAGAGGGTTTAATGGTAGAAGCAGATACATAAAGAGAAAGAGACAATGAATCTTCCTTATCCTCAACCCCTGCATACAGAAGATCTTCATTTGAATGAGTTGTGCCAGTCCATGGTAATATTCTTTCATTAACAGCACTTTCATCAGAAAATGAGTTGTATGACAGATCAAAACTCATAAATCATATCATAAAGTCTAGACCAACTTTATTAGAAGTAGTGAATATAGTAACAGAGATAAAACAACTGGAATTGAAATCTTTAGAAAAGGGAGGAAACTACATAGGAAAAATGGGAACTGTGGGAACAATATATGCAGAGTAGGAATGAGGTTTAATATAATGCTTAACTGACAATGACTGGATAGATTATAAGTGATGTATAATGTTTGCAACTACAGTTGTTTCAATGGTGTCTGTGATGTATATTGTTTGCAACTAAAGTGATGTCATGTTGTTTGTTTTTCATTTCTATAAATGTAAGATTGCCTATGTCATGTGTGAAACTTTAATAAAGATATTTGTTGGAAAAAACTCATAAATCTTGTGCAAACAGGATGATAAAAAATGTATTTTTCAGAACTTAGTTACATTTGAAGACTGGCTAGACATAACATCTCAAGAACACTGGTATAATGATTTACAAGAATGTTTCAAAGCTTTTGTCCCCAAACACTTGAAAGAATAGATAGAACAGCAAAGATCAGAGTTACAGAGCTCTACGGAACACTTCCATTCTACATTACAGACATTCACCCAAAAGATGTACTTTGATTCAAGGCTGCTTGATCACTTTAAAATCCTAAACATGATAATCTGTTAGAAAATTCTAGACTATGCAAACAGGCATTTGAAGTAGTCCACGGATATTCTAATAAAAATGAGTGAACCAGATGTAGCATCAGACTTGGTAGAAACCTTTTTACAGCACATACATGGTTTAGAAAATGCCATCAAGTTAAATATTGCAACTAAGGCAAACTCTAGACGAGAAGCTGCACAAATTATTATTAAGCAAAAACAGCTACTGAATACATGTAAACATGTGTGTAGGATTTTTGCATTTGAGACAGTAGACAATTCTGAAGTAGCAGTAGTCAGAAAGAAACCAAACCTAGACAGACCGGCTGGTATCTCTTTGGCTATGACCTGTTATTTTTGAAAACAGCTAGGGCATAGTAAGAAAAAGTGCTCAAAATATTGGGAATGGAAAAACAAATAAATAAAGGAGGGAAAATATCCACCTCTAGACAAAGATTGGACTAGGATTAAAGATAGACCCAATTTTGAGGCTAAAGATAACTATAGAAAGCCAACAGTTAACCCACAAGGTGTAGTCAATGCAGTCTAATTATATCCTGATCTGCATCATTCGCAGTTAGCAGTGGATAGTGTAAATCCACATTTACACAAAACATTGAGGGATGAAGAGGTGCCTCCACAGGTTTTGATCCATGCAGCTGCCCCTGCATTCACAGTTTTATCAGACACTTCAGTGCAAACTGTACAACAAGTTCAAAATGCACAGACAAATGTTAGCTTTGTCAGCTCTGAGCAGACAGCTGAAGAAGACTTGCAAAATATTCAGCTAGATAGCTAAGGCTGTGCTAACCCTTCCCAGCTTAGCTACCTGATCTCTTTAACCTCGGAAGCTAATGGTAAACCATTTATAACACTCTGGGCAGAGAGGCAGAAATGGGATAAGGTTCTGACTTAAAGTGAAGCAGCGGTTTCAGCTACTAACAAAAATCTGCCTACAGATGCTCATTGTACCATACTCTTACCAGGGTTTGAAGGTTCTACAGTACAGACACATCGTAGTCATCCCATTAAAGAATGTTTTTTTTTTTTTTTTGTTAAAAACAACATAATGTGCCAGATAAAGAAATTCAAATTTCATTTCATACACCCCCAGTGTGACTCTACCGTACTGGGTATGACTGTATTAAATACCTTAGGAGTAAAAATTGATTTAGTCAACAGTGTACTTGCAGAGATAAGAGACAGCAGATTTGTAATGTAATGCCTATGATTTGTCAGGATAAAAAAAAAATCCTAGCATCAATGTTGCAGCTTCAGATTTACAACAAGATCTGCTCTCACGTTATCCAGATCTATGGGCACAGAGTAAAACGGATTGTGGTTTGGTGAAGCAAAACAGACTGCAAGTTATGGCTTCACATGGTAGAATACTCCTATATCAGAAACAGTATGCAATTCCAAAGGTAGAGGAGGATGACAACAGAGAATGTATTAAACAGTAGGAAGAACAGAGTGTAATAAAAAGGGTGTCAGTATATCTAATGCATTTTTTTGACCAGTTAAGAAAAAAATGGAAGCTACTGCTTAGTCTTCGATTTATGGTTAGTAAATAAATACACTACTCATGTGGAACATACAACCAGCAAACAGAGTTGCAAAAACAAATATTTTTCAATCATTGATTTGGCTAATGGATTTTTTTGTGATTCCAATAACTGAAGATTCCCGGAAGACATTTACTTTTTCTTATAAAGATCAGCAATATTAATGACTAGGTTACCATATGGGTTTCATAACAGTCCTGTGTTTTTCCATCAAGCTTTAGCAACAGTACTTAGACAATTTAATAAGGGTGGCAAAATTATTCAGTACATACATAATATACTGATTCAAGCATAGGTCAAAGAAGAACATTTGTAGACAGTACATGAAGTTTTTCTGGCTTTATAAAAAGCAGGTTATAAAGTCAAAATGCAGAAAATGCAATTATTATAAGAATAAGTAAAGTTTCTAGGCATTAATATACAGTCTTAAGTTAGATTTCAGTGTAAAGAAAGGGTACAGTGCATCTTACAAATGTCACTGTCCTTTGGGAGTAATGAATTACAATGGAGAATTCATAAAAAGTGTGCAGATAGATTGTGCAGGACCTCCTGCAAAGGGAGGGTATAGTCACTTGCTGGTTGTTGTGGTTACATTTTCTAAATAGGTCAAAGCAATACCAACGAAAAATTGTACAGCAAAAAAACACAGTGTCAGCATTGTGTACTCATGTAGTTTCACACTGGGGTTGCCCTCAGATAATAAGATTAGATAACAGTCTACAATTCATTAGTCAAGTCATGAAAGACAGGTGCAGTCTGTTAAGGATCTAGCATAAATTTCATGTGCCATACCATCCTCAGTCAAATGGAATTGTAGAAAGAATGAATAGAACTCTTAAAGAAAAGTTAAAAAGGCCTGTCTAGAAAAGGCAACCAATTGGGTTCAATATTTACCAAGTATTGTGTTATGAATCAGAGCATCTCCAAGTGCCAAGACAGGCATTGCACCTTATGCACTGATGACAGGCGGGCAGACACCAGTGTAGTTTCAATCAGACCCACATGTACCAGTTTCTAGTCCTGAAGTTACAGAAGCACAGCATAATGCATAATTACAGCAATTACAAAGGACTTTGACAGAAAGTAGCCTGTTTGCTGCAAAGAAGCATATTAAAGTGCCACCAGAATTTACTGTACACTTACAGTCAGGACAAAGTGCAATGATTAAACAGTTTTTGCAAGCAGGTCCCTGGAAGAGTAACCGAGGTCTTTATGTTATTTCACAATTGGGACCATTAGTGTACACTGTTAAAAATTAAAATGAGAATAAAAAAAATCAAGACAGGATAAAGTGCCGTACCTAGATTAGTGTAAAGCAATTAAATCAGTAGTAACGGATAACAACTTATACTGCTTGTGATGATGTGAGGTATTACCAGCTATGCCAGGAGAAGCAGGGCAGTGAATGTGTAACATACGCCAGTGTAGCAAGTTGAAGTTTTGTAAAGAATTATATGTCATTTGTATATCAAACTGATTTGTACAGATGCTTGTATTGAAAACATATTTGTAAAGCTGCTTGTGTTAAAATATACCAACACTGGGCCCTGTTGGACAGAAAAGAAATACACCCGTATGTCAGACTGTATCATAACTGTTGAAATGAATATATTGTAACAGAGGATACTGGAAGAGAAGAGGTTAATCTCAGTCCAGTTAACTTTGAAAAATAGCCTGAAATTAAATTACCTGGTTTAGACAATAAGCTTGTATCTTACAGTTCTGATTGCAGCCAGAGATTAAATGTCTGTGAAAACCAGGACTATGAATCCTACTGTATTGTGCTTAGGGATGAACTAATTGCTACCCTGGAAGAGTGGAAGTTTTGAAATGGTTGTTTTATAGCTTCCAGATGCTATAACACATCTCAGCAAAGTTGTATCTGTGTGTATGGTACCACATATGTGATAAATTCTGGTTCAGTTTCTAGCGAAGGGGCTAGTGTGAGAACCAGAGTCAGATGGCCAGATGTATGGGATGTCATTCTGTAATCCAGGACTGAAACAATGTTTTAATACTAGATGAGACAGAAGTCTCAGGGCAGTCTGTTTTTGAAATCTGAATAAGAAGGTTAATCTTGCCTTGCTTTAGTAAGTAACCAGGGAATAGTAATTCTTTAGATCAGTCAGGAAAATAGTGAGATTAGTTAAGTACTGTTTTCTGTATCTGTGTGACTCTATCTGTGTTATTTTTAATATTTCCTGTGACTGAAACTCTGGTGTTTATCATAAACATATATTTAGTATTTTCATGTTTTTTTCATTACTTATTGGAAAATATATTTAAACTTTTCATTGTGGCTGGTCTGTTAGAGAATATTTTTACCTTTGAGAATACTTATATTTATTTGATGACACTGTGGCTGCTCATGAAAGCCTTGCTGCATTGGTCAAACACTACGATTTGTATTAATATTAATTTTATTCACTATAATTGGGTATACTTATAACAGCCTTAGAGTATCTGGCTTTGGAGTGTTCTGGTGGTCTGGGCAGAGGGGGGCATAGCTGGTAAATCTGTGCCAACCTTTCCCAGGTGTGTGTGTGTGTGTGTGTGTGTGTGTGTGTGTGTGTGTGTGTGTGTGTGCGTGTGTGTGTGTGTGTGTGTGTGTGTGTGTGTGTGTCTGTGTGTGTGTAAATCAAATCTCAAAGAGTGTGTGTGTCACCTACTTGGAGCAGGGACACAGAGCACTTGTTTCACAGAGAGGGTGGTGGAGGAGGACTTGGCTTGGCACACTCAGCTGAGAACTCAACTCTACAGCTGGATCAGCGGGGAGTCTTATTGGGGGCCTGGAGAGAGAGAGAGAGAGGGAAACCCAGCCCCAGTACTTTGCTCTTAAGGGAAACTATGTTTGGTGAGACAGCTGTATCTGAAAATACTGTGTGTATCCATTTTTGTTCCAAGTGAATGTCCCACTCCAATGTCTGTGGTGAGGACTGAGACTCCTTGATCACTGGCCCAGAGCAGGGACTTCACACTGCTTTTATTTTTTTTCGTTTTAGAAAATGAAGTATCAATGCCAGCTCAAGAAGCTTGCTAAAGAAATGAGAAAGAGTAACCAAAATGAAATCATCTGAGTGTGTTATGATATTGCAAGCCCTGGGAATTATTTTTATGTTATAGTGTCACAGCTTTTTCTTTGTGCTATTAGTTTGTATTACCTGTAAAATGTTCAGTATTGTGTTGTTTCTGTTATTTTTACATGGTTATGGATCATTTTGTTTCATACAGTAATGTATAAACTTAAATAGGCAGCTAAATATTTGGAGTTCACCATTATATTAGTAAGCATTTATCACGTTAGTTATTGTAGTATGTACGGCAGGTTATTCCAACTAGCCTAGTTAAGTTAAAAGCATGAAAAACAGCAAGATAAAAGGCTGTGAGTGCAAAATATTGGGTCCCACAGTTTAATACTTTCCTTGTCATTCACTATGACTATTTGGATATTGTTAATAAAACTAATTGCTGTTATATGTGTTCAGTAAACCAACATTAAGGGGAGGGTACCATTAATATGGTATCCATGTAATCTCTTAAATACGATTCAAGTGGTACATAAAAACAGAAATTGGCCTATATCAAATGAAAGTAAAATGTTGTCTATTGGATTAATACGATCAGCAACAGGTTTAGTGTGTTTTCAACAAAATGGTACAAAAAGAATTGTTATAAGACAGTGCAATATGGGTCCCTAATCAGTTCAGTGAAAATTTAGTTCAGTGAAGGGCATTTTAAGTGTACTTATATCAAACATGCTGTTCGTCAAATTGTTCATACTGAGATAGCGGTACAGTGAGGACTGGGAAATGTGCCCTTTCCCCACTGTAGTGTGATCTCAGTGTTGGTATATATAATTAGTGGGGGGGGGGGGCACAGCCCCCCCACTCGAGGGGAATTTAATGAATGGCATTTCTGATGAATGCCGTTCACTGAACTGACGGTTTGATGTAGTGACATAGACCCTGCAATATAACAATATGTATTCAGACTAATAAAGTTGTACCAAGAGCAGCTATATGGGCTAGCATTAAAAGTGACACAGCAAAAATAAACAGAATAACAAAAGCCTATACCTACTCTGACTGTCATAACTGTATATGGCATGATATTTCTACTGGAGCAGGCCATGATGACAATACAGTTACCCTGGGATGGGTAGTAAATGGGAGTTCTTCAGCTGAACATTCACAGTTGCACACTTTTTCAAATTATTCACTGAAAATGTTTTTGCACAAAATGATAGTAATCCTTTACAAGCTTTAATTGAGGGTATGTATTTTGTATGTGGAAATAAAGCCAGTAAATGGTTGCCAGCAGACTGGCCAGGAGCCTGTTTTGAGAGCTATTTAATTCCATCTGTATGAATAACTGAAATATTACCAGATTAAATATAAATAGTAGATGATGGGAAGTAAAGCCAAAAGCAACAGACAATGTCTGTGTGAACTTCACTCACATAACCACTTGGGACAGTGAGGTAAAAGGCTTACAGTATCCTGCTGGAGTCCAGTTTCTGTTACATTGTTTTGGGTTTATGTCGTCTGACAGTATAAATAAATAACTAGTTAAAAGGAAAAATACTTTGAGCTATTTCTTTTTAATACAATTTAAAGTAAGTTATTAGAATCATTAATTCTATCACATTCTTCTTCTTCTTCTTCTTTCGGCTTTTCCCGGTTAGGGGTTGCCACAGCAGATCACCTGTCTGCTCATGATTGGCAGTGGAGTTTTACAGTGTCGAGTTGCCAGCCCGGCACCCAACCTTCCACAGAAGGCACACACGCACGCACTCATGCCGAGGGCCAATTTAGAGTATCCAATCCACCTACAGCTTGTCTTTGAGATGTGGGAGGAAACCAGAGCACCCGGAGGAAACCCACACGACCACAGGGAGAACATGCAGACTCCGCACAGAAGGCACCCCAGCTAAGGATTGAACCGGAGAACCTCTTGCTGTGAGGTGGCAACGCTAACCACTGCACCACCGCAGCAGCCCCATTAATTCTATCACATGCAATAAATAATTTATTTGGTAAAACTAGAACACTGGCTAATCTAAAGGACCCAGCAGGTTTGAAAGGGGAGTTACATGTCTTTTCTGATGAGTGCTTCAAGTGGTGTCCTACAGGACACAGTACTGGAGGCCACTTCTTTATGGACTTTTCTCACAGATACAAAAGTGGTAAATGGCATATGCATAATCAAATATGCTGATCATTGCAAACCACATATCATAATCTATGAACAAAAGATGCCAAAGTTCTCCAACAGGAGCTGCAAAAAATATACACCTGATGCAGTAGTAATGGCCTCATATTTAATGTCAATAAATGTAGCACCATGACAAAATGAACAAAAATTATAATTACAGAATATTTTATTATTTATTTTATTTATTTACATTTGTTGACAGGGAAAATCTGACTGGACACAGGTCCTCTTTCAGCGGAGGCCCGGGGAGAAAAGCTCCACAATAAAGAACATTTAATTACAAGATAACAAGAAGTATAGGTAGGCTTTTTGTTTAACAATAGAATAAGCAGTCAAATCATTAAAACACCTTCATTGAAGGTACAGGAAGAGTTATAAGCAACAATTTAAACTTTAACCAGTGCATATCTGCCAAAGTCAGAAAAGCATATTCCGTAGCCCTTCTAATTCCAAAGGGTGTCCATCCATCCATTCATCCATACATATATACAGATATTTCAGGCATAGGCAATAATGCACTTCTGGCCTGCCAATATATTAAAAACAGTTACTCCCGTAATGTGTCCAGGTTGTTCTTAAAAATATCTAAACTAGTACTTGCTTTAATGTAATTGGTAGTCTATTCCATGCATCAGCTTCTCTCTCAGAGAACCAGTTAGTACATCTCTCATTCCTATAGAATCTTCTAGATAGGTTCTCTGATGATTCTGTACTACTTTTTGATAACCTCAAACATTCCCAGAGGTAGTTGCCTATAAATGCCCTATATACCTGAATTAGGTCTCCTCTTAAATGTCTGTATGATACTGTACACATTCAGATATTTTAGTCTTGCATAAGAACCTAAATTTTCAGATCCACATATACCCTTGCTACATTTTCACTGTAGTGTTTCCAATTTACTTATGCTAATTTTCTTATAAGGTTTCCATATTGTTATCCCATACTCAAGTTTCGGTCCAATGTAACTAGTAAACACTGATTTCATCATTTCTGATTTCCTAGACTTTAGAAATCTTTTTATACAACCTATAGTTTTAGAACTATCATTAAACAATTGGTTGATATGAATAGAAAAAAACTCACAGCTGGCTCTATCCATATACTCAGGTCTGCAGTTTCAGTCATGGTGTCCTGTATTAAATATTCATCTTTCAGTCTATGTCTCCCAAATATCATATACTTAGTTTTTGATGTATTAATCGTCATGTTAGTCTCATGTGCCCATATAGTTAACTTAACTAAGTTCTTTTGCAGACATGCCCTATCTGTAACACATGTAATCAGTTTATCCATTTTCAAGCCATCTGTATACAGACTATAGAACACAGCAGATGAAAAAGATGGAGCTGCAAGATACAGCCTAAACAAGTATGGGCCTAGGACAGAACCATGTGTGACACCCTGACTGTGACCTAGAATTTCACCTGTCCAATCGCTGTATGATACTTACCATATCCTATTTGTAAGCCATGCAGCTATCCATCTTATCACTAGTTCTAATTTATTGATGTGTTTTGTATATGACCCTATCAAATGCTGAAGTTAAGACTATACAAATTACATCACAGCTCAATTTTTCATTTATAAGTGTTATTATATAATTACAGAGCATCATGTTACAGGTGGTTACAGATCTATTTCAAACATATGCATGCTGATATACATATAGCTTCAAGTCCAAACCTTTCCAATTCTGACAATAATTTATCCAAAATATTCTTTTCCATTATTTTGACACTACATGAAAGTGAACTTATTGATTTGTCCTACTCTCCTTTCCCTTAAGATAGGTTTAAAAAGTCCATGTCTCCAATCTTGAGGAATCTCCCCATATTTAAATGACCTAGTAAATAACAGATGTAGTGGTACTGTAAGTTCTTGCCAAAGTGTTCTCAGGTCATTATTACTAATTCTGTCTCCTCCCTGTTCTTTGTGTATGCCCAGTTTGTATAGTTCTTTTTCAATATAATCTAATTTGATTTCAGTATCTGAATTTACCTGGATGTTACTAAGGCAATTTATCACCACTGCTGTGGGGTCAAACTGCTTTGCATCAAATTTTGTAAATATAACTATACTCTGTTGTGCCCGGGAGTACATTTTAGAATATACATACAGTTTATCAATTTGTATATCTTTACTCCTATCACATCTTATGTATCCATAAAATGGTTTCCCATTATGCTGGTTCATTACGGTCATGCACTCTTCCAGAAAAATTAGGAAGGCTATGGAACACAGTACTTCTATCTCTGAGAAGAGTTTCAGCACTGACATCTAAATGCAAATTAGATTAGTCTTATGAATGATCAAAAACACTGACTTTCAGGATATGAGCTTTTTGATGCCTCTAACATAGACATCTAAAAGGTCTCATAGGCTTCTGTGAGGTTTGTCAACATTGTTCACTGGTCATTTCCCTTAATGTATACCCCATCTAAGGTGCTCCCCATACCTTGACTGTCAGATAAAACAGCTGATGTTTGCCACACAGGACTACTTAGAACATTATCATTCCTTCTAGTCTCAGTTACTTTTGTTTTGTTTTTCAATGTGATGGCTGTTAGTTTGCTGCATACCGATGACCCACCTTCATCTACCTATCTACAAGTTTGACTATATGGCTTACACTCCCGGATAACAACTGCCTTCTATCCCATCCCATCCTATCCTATTCTAAGACCAGTGGACTACAGTTCACATCACAGCAGGAGGGCAAATAGAAGATTGGGATTTCCTATTTTATTTTAATTTCTCCAAATCCTTTGGGTTTCTAATACCATGATGGGAATGGACCCCATTCCTAAGTCAAAGTACGATTAAAGTTCATGAAATTAGTATTGTTTCAATCTTTGATGTCAGCCAAAAGTGCTCTTCACAGCAGCCACAATGTGCCAACTAATGACTCCTTCTGCAATTCGTATGGGGTCACATGGATTGGTAACATATCTAAATATGATTGTAGATTCTTTTTTATAAGACCCGTTGTTCCTACTACTATTGGAACTGTCTGGGTATCTTTTTTCCATATTACTCTCGTTTCTGCCTGCAAATCCTGGTATTTTATGACTTTGTGTCTCTCTGTACACAAGACACTGTAGTCACTGGGTGTGGCAATTTCAATGTTCAATGCTACTTTTGTCTTCTTTTCTTGGTCCACTATATCCGGTTTTCTAATATCTATCTTTTGAACTGTTGATAATGGGTGATCCCATGTGATATAAACTTCATCATTTTCTGTGATACTTTGTGGCTCATGTTTCCAGTGTTTTTCAGCCACTTTGATACCATAATGTTTGCACAATCCCCAGTGCAACAGTCTCGCCACATTATTATGCCTTTCAGTATACAGTCCTTCTGCCATTAGTGTGTTGCAGCCAGCAACAAGGTGTGTGACTGTTTCCAATTCGGTTTTACAAAACCTACATTTGTCATTTCTCCCACATGTTCAATGGACTTTGTAAACCAGCATGTACATAGCCCACTATCTTGGACTGCCAATATTAACCTTTCATTTCTTGGTTTGAATTCACCTCTCCTTAACCATTACTGTGTTCATTCCTGAACAACATGAAGTTTTTCCAGACATTTTCTATACTTGCAACTATATATATAACCACATTTCTTGCCTTCTCATCTGGTCCTTCATCTTATATTCTTTCTTTTGTTTTTTGGCACATTCAGTTGCTGCCTGGTTTTTATCTACTTCTGGTTTGATTTCCATTCCAGCTTGACGTCAATATGCTTCTGCTAAATTAAGCAGAGAAGTCATCTTAGATTCAAAACTTTCACTACATTTGGATCTTTTGAGGTCAGTATATATGTGTGAAATTCCATGATTGGAGATCAATACATGTAATCAATTTCAAGGAGGCCCATCCCTCTTTCAGAACGGGGAATATATAATTTTGGTATACACTGATTTTTATAAATCATTTGGTGAACATAAAGCATCCTTCTTGTTTTAATATCTAATCTATCCAACACTTTTTGGGGCCAGTCAATCACTCCAAAACTGTAAGTTAGGACAGGAACAGAAAACTGGTTTATTGCTTGGATCTTGTTCCTAGATGTCAATGCTGTTCTCAGGATTAATTTAAGTCTTCTAAAGTATTCCTTACCGAGTTTTATTCACATTTGTTCATGTTTTATTGCTGATCCTTCATCAATTCCCAATAATTTATACACTCCCTCTTGCTCAAGTTCTCTTATATCACATTCTTGTTTTGCCTGTTGTTAGCCAATGTGGTGTTTGTTCAGGGTGCACATATAAATAGTCCTTACTCATGGCTGAATCCTTGTGCAAAGATGTTAATACTTTTAACCAAAAGTTAGGTACTGCATCTGGGCCTGGGGTTTTCCAGTTAGAGGCTTTTCTTAACTTTGTTTCAATCTCTATGGCTGTCACTTCATCACATTTCATATCCTGTACCTTTAAACTTCTTATTCTTTCTTTTACTTCTTCTATCTATTTAGCATCTTTATGTTCCACAGGATTTTCATAGATGCTTCTCCAAAATGTATCTACTTCCTCTTTTTTTGGCGGTCTTTCAATTCCTTTTACCTTATTTCCCAATTCTCTATAAAACTTTTTTGGGTCATCAATAAACTGGTTATTTTGTACTTTTGCCTTATATTTATCTGTGTATCTTCTAAGTTTTTCTGCCTGTGCTGAAATTTTTAATTTGTTATTTGCGATAGTGCATGATAGATCCTGGTCTGTTCTAATACTGTGCATTGCTTTAATCACATCTATCTTTCTTAGTATTTTTGTTGATCTCTTTCCTCTTATATAGTCTTCTAACAGTGACACTTCTTGTCTTACTTGCTTTATAGTTTTCTCTATTCGATACTTCCATGATGGTATTCAATTTATCCCTTTCATTTCCGTCACTACCCTGTGTTCTTGTGGTAGAACTTTATCAGTTATTAATTTAGCAGCACAGTAATAGATCCTGTTTACATCTGTTATATCACATGGATCTCTATGGACAGTCCTAATTATTGCATTCATTTGTTTTATCAGACTTCTTACTTTTTGGGTTTTATTGACCTTCTGCAGTCTATTTCTCTCATTTATATTAATAGATCAATCCATGTCCATTAAATCAAGCAACTCTTCTCTTTGCTCATTTTCTTCCAAACTGAGGGCACATCCCTGGTTTTCTGTTTCCTGCGGGCATTCTATAGAATGTTCTATAGCATTTTCCTGTGGCACCTTCTCTTCTGTTTCATTCTGTGTCATCTGTTGCTGTGTCATATGGGAAGTCACTGGCATATCACTCCTCAACATTGATTGCATCAGAGTTTCCAGTTTCCTGTTCCTTTACTTGCTGTCTAGCTTCAAGCAAACATTTATATTGGTTTCCTGTGGAAGGCTCCATAATATCTTGATATGGCACCTGACCGATTACTTTCTGTTCTGCTGGATTCCCCTTAATTTGGATATCCATTACTTTATCCTGTTGTGGTGCTTTCTGTATTGGATTTTCTACACTGAATCCTTCTCTTTGCAGGTGTTCCATAACCTCAATTTTTATTTATTTGACTTCTCCATCACCACAGGGATCACGTCAGTCGCCCTGCTAGACAGGGGTCCAGGGAAATAAATACTGTGGGAAGAAATAGCCATGGAATTGTTATGGCTAGGCTTGTATAGGTCTTAGGGCCAATAGCCTAGTACCAACATATGAACCACTTTTCCTCTTAGTCTTCTTATTTTTTGTATTGTAAAGTTTTCCATATCTGGATTCCTTTGCCTGTATTTTTCTTCTTTCTACTATACTGTCATTCTGGTTGTCAGCCAGGATGTTTTCATACTGAACCCTAAGTCTCCAGATTTGAGGTAGACAGTGGTAACAGTGCCCATGCGCTACCATTGCTATGGTAGCTACTCATGTCCTTTTAAACTGAAACATGCTGTCATTCTCCCTGGTATCCACCAGAAACCAGTCTAAAAGTGGATGAACCCCTTTCCC
Source organism: Protopterus annectens (assembly GCF_019279795.1). Taxonomy (NCBI): domain Eukaryota; kingdom Metazoa; phylum Chordata; order Ceratodontiformes; family Protopteridae; genus Protopterus; species Protopterus annectens. The sequence goes on along the minus strand of NC_056748.1, from coordinate 389,400,490 downwards.
TCCCTCCGATATTAATGACTCCCCCACTATGGCTGACCATCACACTCCCCAGTTTGCTTGCTGATTTTGGATCTCCAACATTGTAGGTAGATTCCTTGTCCATATATCACTGATGTCAACTCTTTCTTAACTTCCACTGAAAAACCTTTTTCCATGACGGGACTTCAGTTACATGCGATGTTAATCCTTATAGCTCAGCACAGCCAAAAATTCAGAAGCCGTATGTTTAACACCCCCCCTCCCACTGGCTAGTAAATGTAAATAATTAGTGCATTTGCTTTGTAGAGAATTTATTTACTCAGATTTTTGTATTTAGAGCATTTTTGTAATGAAAACTGGAAATCCTCTTACTGCCATCTTGAAATCACATATATTACCCCGAGTTATAACAAAGGACTTCTACAGCAAACTAATAAAGCTAAAATGTTCTGCTAGCTTCAACAGTATGCAGTGGAAAATGAAAAAAAATTACCTTTCAATTCTAGGATATCTGACTGCCATTCTGGAGGCTCCATATTTTCTGTTTTAAGTTAATTCTGTAAAAGAAAATATGAAATTAGTTTTCTATAAACAGGATAATATTAAGTCATTATGTACCACAAATGCATAATATATGTAAGTAAATAAATGCTGGTAACAAATACTGTGCCTGTCTTCTGTCTGCCAGATTGCATTAGTCATGTAAATTGCTGGCTAAAACATGAGCATGAACATCTGAATGCATCATTTAAAGTGGAGTTAGGTTTTGGGGAATCTGGAAAGTCATTCAGTTAGGGTAACTAATATGGTAGGAACATTATACTTAAAAACTTACGCAACTTGTTACTGCAAACAGCACAGGGTTACTTGTATCATAACAGTAAATAATGATTGCAGTTTTAATAGAAAGCTCAACCGGAATAATAAAATGGAGGTTTATTAGATTGTTTACACTGGGAACCTCCTTCAAAATATTTTAGTACTTAAAAAAAACAAAAGCAATAATAATGTTCATTTTGACTTATAATAATGGTTTTATTTGTCTATTATAAGATTCTTTAGGGATACCAAATGCTTCAAGCCTTAAAGTACTTCTAAATGTCTAGCCAGTGAACAGACCCAAAAGCTCACATACCAAAAAGATTTGCTAACATTATGAGTATCAGCTTTGTGCGTCCCAACAGTTTACTTTTACATGTAATCTTTTCATCATTTAATGAAAAAGAACAGTACAGATGAATTGTTTTCCTAAAAGGGGGAAAATTATTTTCAACTCACTGAAAAATAAGAGAGGACAACCTGTATATATCTTCCAGTTCAAAACATACTACATGACTACATGACAGCAGAATTAAGAATTTATGACAGAGACAACATTGGTCTGGCAGACAAACCAATTAGATTATCATAACGATTATAGAAAATGTGTTGTCAGAACAGCAGTGGGCAGATAGTCTAAGACAACACTAACCACATTCTAGACATCAGGCTTTAGAGATAATCTCTTGCTATGCAGCTCAGTGTACTATGTAGAAGAGAATAAATATTGGGATATAATTCTTCCTTATCTACATCAGCACATTGACCATTAAATAGTATTTCATTTTCTGTAGAACTTACTGGTGGAACTTACTACAAGGAATCCCCTCTACCTCTGCTTAAGATGTGTATAAGCAAATGTGTTTATTTTCCTTGTTTCTTAACACTTAATTTAATGTTTTTGCCAAGAAAATATATCATAATTCTAATTAACAAAAATAGCTCAAGTTTACCCTGCAAGTTTTTTCTCTTTGTATTTATTTTCTCCTACCTCACAACACCTTCTGACCACCCACACATTGACCCATGCCCCATTTGTTCTTTCAAGGGGTAGCCATTAGGGGGCAACAAGGAATGACCTGTCCATACTGCATACCTGGCAGATATATGTCATTTTAGATCACCCATTTCTCCTACCAGATGAAGAGCTCATGAAGGTATTAGTATAAGATGCACTCATGCGATTCCATGTGCATGTCCAGTTACAGATGTCCTCTTTTCCCCTAGTCAGTTATGCATGCTTACTGCAGTATACCTGCTCTTCACCATGGAGTTCCCAGGTAACACAAAAAAAATCCACCTTCCACTCTCCCTACAAATGAGACCTGGCTTTGTGACACAAATATTTCCTTTTCCTCAATCTACCCTTTTGCTGCCTGGACTGCTACTCAAATTCAGGTCCCTGGAATCAATAAAGGAAACACTTCATCTGTGCCATTTCGCCAGTCCTCTGTAAGCTTTAAGTGATAGGCTGGTCAGCTTGTATTGTTTACTGTAACATATAGCGTGAAATACTTTACAATGCTTTCAGTGTTTGGTCAAGTACTTTCAATATTTGAAAACAGCATGGATACATTGTATCTTAAGTTTCAATGCTTGGTCAGGTGTATAGTATCATTTCTTGGCTGCCAATGAATTTTTGTTTTCAGACTAGAATAATTTACTTAGTAGTGCACTTCCAGCATTTGTAGCAGGATTTATAATATATTTCTTAGGGTGCATCAGAAAATCCAATGTTTAGATGCATTCCTCCATCCCTGAAGGGCATGTGTCATTGCACAGTGCACATGATTTATTTAGTTATTTGCTTATTTGTTTAATTTAATCCAGTGCTCAAAATCATTCTTCAGCCATTGAAGGTGTATGCATCGTTGTACAGTGTATGGTCTATTTAGTTCTTTGATCATTTTTTAATTTATTTGCTAGGATGCTGACTGATCCTAGAGACTGTTTAATGGGAAAACTGGTGGTGGGGGTACTCAACAGTGCAGTAAAACACACATACTGTTGTAGTACTGCAATAGGTACACTCACTCTGAAACAAAATAGTTCAAACTAGTCTACACTTATATCATGATCACTGCAGAAGGACATATCAAATCTAGAATGTATATACTTTTTGAACACGAAGAATGCACAAGACGTAATGCATATCCAACTAATGTACCACAGATACTGCAATTGGCACTGAAAGGAGTTCTGGTAATCCAACATCAGTGACAAGGTAGCAATAAATTCACAGATAGTATATATCAAATGCAGAATGCACCTAGCCTAAGCACTTAACTGAATTTATATGTTGATATTCAGGCACAGTATTAATAATAAATGCACTGAACAGAAGATGGCCAAAACAAGAACAGAACATAAAACAATACAATATACAGAACATAACTAATTTAGGTATCCCTGAAACATTTATATCTGGACAATGATAGCAGCTAAGACCTTCATTAGTGACTGCATTAATGTTTGCCCTATCATGCCTTCATATTCCGATGGGATTTCCTGTGCTATATTTAAGCATTCAGTATAGCAACACTCCATCATTGAGCATAGTATCTGTGGCACTGGAAGCTTCTAAATGCATTTCACTGTTACACTTTATGTAATATAATATGAGTGACACTTAAGGGAAGAAGCTGCCCCAGCCCCATTTATTATGCATTATCAACTCCAGCAGTGGAGTGCTTTGGATTGCTGCCTTGCAGTACTTGGTTCTAGTTCATTTCCTAGCTAGAATGCATTCTGTGTGGAGTCTGCATGTCTTCCTTACATCTGCATGGGTTTTGTTGAGTGCTTCATTTTCTGTACACATTCCAAAGACATGCCAATAGAAGAAATGGCATAGGTGTGCAAGTGGTGTGTAACTATATATATATATATATATATATATATATATATATATATATATATATATACACACACACACACACACACACACACACACACACACACACACACACACACACACACACATGCAGCCTATTAGACTGGTATCATCCTGGCCAGAATTACTTTCTTTGCCTTGTGCTCACTGATTGATAGATAGGTTCACTGGAATAAATTGGGTATCAAATAATGAATGAATGAATTCTAGGTTGTGTGTAAAGGTGGGTAAATATAAATTGTCAAACTGCATCTCCATAATTGTGCTACCATATGCCGTCTTCTTGGTATAGTCAGTGTTGCCAACTTACAAGTTAGCAAAAATGTTGATCAGTCAAATGGTAGAACTTCACCTGACCAACTAAAAAAAATTCACTCTTTCATTAATTTTTTGATACCTGTCTTATTTTATCTAGTGTTATTGGGAAACAAGATCCTATCCTAGCAAACAATGGGTGCAAGACAAAGAACCAGTCCTGGACAGGACCTCATATCACTGAAGAATGCACACATATACTCACATGTATGCTATACAGACACACACATAGACATGCACCTATAGAGAATTTAGAAGATTGCCAGTTTACTTACTTGAATGTCATTGGAATACAGGTGGAAACTGGAGAGCCTGGTAAAACATGAACACAGAGAGAGGATGTGCTGACTCTACAGAGAAACTACCCTGATCAGAAACTCAGAAAACTACTTCACTAACCTCTTCACCATCACATTTAAGTCTCTATGGTATTTGAAATGTAGCATACCAACAGCTGAGAGACATCAGACTTCCCCAGTAACAATAACTTTCTTTCCTGTATTAATATCGACAGTAATAATGATGATCAGTTCTACAAATAAAATATATTTTGCCATTTCTAGTCTGAGTTTTATCCATTTCTGTGTAGATATACTAAAACATCTTTGAAAACTTTGAAAACATGGATAATGCTCGTCTAAAATCATTATTCATTTTTATTGCTTATTATCATTTTATCATGACACAGTTAATGAAATTGCTATTTGCTGAGTGTGGGTTACCAAGCAATTGAAATTGTTATATTGCTAACAAGGTTAGAATCAAAATAATGAGTTTGTATAATGAGAACAATGTAATACATTGCTCATATCTGAGCCCTTGCCATTCATGCTGTGTTAAGCATGGAAGTAACAACATATGTCAAAACACTGTCAGTAATATGTACACTGTATACTATATACACATATAATGTCACTTGGAGATATGGAAATGTACCCATAGACAGTCTGCTCACTGCTTCTGCATTATCACAACATAGAAAATCTGCTACCAGATACATCCATCAACTTTACATTGTTTACAAACAGGAATCCATAGGAAAATATAGTAATACCATCTGAGAGTTATAAAACTGTATGCAAAAAGCAATGTATTCTAGTAAGGAAATGAATCAATCCTCACGTAGCAGGATATACATTGTTCACAATGTAAGACATTGCTGTGTCCTTCTTGTGTAGTCAACAGAAATGTGGATGTAGAAGCTGCTTTTTTTTTCACAAGGGAACCTAAATGACAACTCTGCAATACTGTTTTGAGTTTCAGTAAGTCATCCTTTCTAGGCTACATACTTGAAAAAGTGGAAGGTACAGCACAGTACTGTCACAAAATGAAAAGTGTTATTCTAGCTTAAACACTACACTGCACACCATTCTATGTACTGTAACATTCTAACATAAAAATTACAGTGTACATTGTTCTACATACTGTAACAGCACTGGCAATTTGCACATGGGGTCAGAATACCAGATCAACTATGACCATCACCCAGATCCAACATTCACACAGCTGGGTGGCAGTGTTCTACATATTGTCATATTCTTGCAGGAACATTACTGTGTACACTGTTCTATGTACTATAACATTCTATTAGAAACACTACATTGCACACTGTTATGCATAATGTGATATTACAGCATAACCATTAAAGCACACTCTGTTCTACACACTCCAGCATAAACACTTTAATATACACTGTTCTACATTTTGTAACATTCCGGCATAAACAATGCAGCTCACAATATTCTATATACTGTAATATTTCAGCATCAACACTGCAGTGCACATGCTTCTACATATTGTAACATTCTTCCACAGACAATAGAATGCACCTTGTTTCATATATTCTAATATTCCAACATAAGCAGTACAATGCACACTATTATACATATTGTAAGTATTGTAGCATAAGCATTGCGGTGCACGCTGTTCTATGTACTGTAACATTCCAAATTAAATACTGTACACTGTTTCACATATTGTACCATTACAGCTCCTTCATCCAGCCTATGCACTCCCCTGTTAGTATGGCAAATCACATACAGACATGCATAAATACATAAATAAAGATAAAAGGTAAAGTGTTATTAAGTGTGTATGGGCACATGCCATTTGGAGAAAGGAAATGAAAGTAGGCATTACTGGAGCTGTACTAATAAAGTATCAGGCAAATATAAATGATGTTGCATAATAATATCAGTTGAGGAAGGGGAGAGGCTGCTTGAGAGTATACTGCACCACCATGAGCCTGGTGTGGTAATGACCTCTCTTTGTGAGGCTAATGCTAACATTCGTAAACAGGCTCTGCAATCAAATTCTGATGCCTGTAAAATAGTGTCTGATGTGCCAGCATCACTGGCAGAGAACACTGTACTGCAACCTCTAAACACAAAGGCTTTGGAACTGTGTGCATAAAGCAACAAGAATAAAGGGTCAGGTCTGAAAGACAAGGACTTGGGTGATTTATGAACATTAAATCCAGATGTGATATCTCTAAAAAATGGAAGCTTTATTGTATGATGCACACATGGAGTTATTAACAACTCTCCATTGGTTGTCATAACCTTGGCCAGTAGCTTTTATATTAGTTGGTGACACATTTCCAGAAAGCACTACTGAATGTAGGCAGCTGAATGCCATTCATGGAAAAGAAGGCCCAGTAGAAGGGACTAGAGTTGTGCTTTTGGTAAAGAGTATTTTTCCCCCAGGTTGTAGCATTGTTATGACATGGTTTGGTCTGTTATTTTAGAAATCCATGCTGAACAAGAGTGTACATTTTCTCTCCCCATATGGTTTTGACTCATTTTAAAAGGGGGGTTGTAATCTCTATCACAAATTACTTCTTGCCTAATAGCATTCCTGAAGGATGATGGTTCCACTTAAGCCAGATTGTCTGGTGACAAGTACATAAATTACATCTAGCAGCACATTCTGGAAATAATTCTAAGTTGTCTTACTTTATGAAGGAAATTCCTAGTCTGTCATTTGTCCATCCTAATGATAGTCCAGCCACACTTGAGGCTATAGCAAAGGATATGCCAGATTTTGGAGTCAATCTGTATGGTTCTTTTTTATGCTAATTACATCTCAGGACATCAAAGGCATTATGGTATGAGAAAGAGAACATGTCCTGGTTTACCTTCATTGTATAGTATTACATTTTGGAATCACTGGGACACCTTAGGGTATTGTTATCCATGCAGCCAAAATGTGTTTGAGGGGGTGGCATCATCACTTCAGAAGCTTGATGGGAAGGAAGGTTCTCTGTATGAATGATATCATAAAGGATATACAACTGGAACAGAACAGAGGATGCCCAACCAAGACTTTCTATATGGCATAGCATCTTCCACAAAAAGATAGTACAGAGTGGATAAGAAGGCTATTTTCTTGAGGATATCAGCCCAGAGAGACAATTTCATAGCTAGGGAATTGGGGCAAGCAGTATTGCATGGACACTCCCATTGTATGGCACATGTGCATAGCATTGCTAACTGTTGATATTTTAAAAATGTTCTGTTACAGAGAGTGTGCAGCAGTCGTATAGGTTGTCAGACATGTACTTGCTATGTTAACTAGAATAGCTAAACAATGAGGCTGTTGTAATGCAAAGTGATAACATAGATACATTTAGTATGAAGGGCGATACCATACATTAAAGATTGTCAAAGTAAATGGATTCTGTGCAACAAGGTATATGTAACTCATGCCATGTACTCATGTCACCTGTTGCATCTGTTTCCTAGCTTTGATATTGAAAGATATATCTAACTTGACATCCTTAGGTGGAAAGATGGTGATTACTATAGCATCAAAGCTCATTAGTGGAAGTGGCATAACACTTGTAATGCCTGATGATGGGCATAGCTCTCTCTCTCTCTCTTTAAAATGGAACTACACTTATTTACTGATGTGGTGACAGAAATGGATGTCAAACACATGGTGTTGCAAATAAAATAAACAAATAAACAAAAATGAATTCTGAAATCCAGTATTTTGCACATACCTTATCATTCAAGATTATAACATTCAGTAATCTGCACTCTGGAGTTTGCAGATCCACCAGCTGCTGTGCCATGATATAATGATAGCCAATTTTTATATGTTATACTCCCCACTACTTAATACTGTAGAAATCAGCATGCATACCAGTTTTGTCATTATGATTCCTTTTTACATAATTGTTTCTATAGCTTATTTTCTCCAGAAGTAATAAGAACTTGCAGTGACAAGCACCTTTAGGAGCTGGCAAGAGTGAATAGGACTGAGAGATTTCTGCTCAATCACCCATCCTGAAAGAGGGAGGTGGCTTTGGCTATACTGGGGGCATCTAGTGGGAGCACTAGGTATCTACCCCATGGGGCTTGAGTCTCTTGAGTTCATGCTGCCATGTACAAGTTGCACTTAAAGCTGAACAAAGCCCTAAGAGGGCAGCTGTAGTGGATCTTGGAGAGTCACAGCAGGGTATGGGGTGCTTTGCCAGGGAAGAGAGTAGGGCACCTCACAGCACCAGTACATTTGGCCAATTTCCTACCACCTGACTCTTGCTATGAGTAAATGAGCTCATGGGGGTAGTCCCAGGCAGGAACAAATGTTCTGTAGGACTTTTCCCTGTTTGGGAATTCCTGACTCTCACAACTGCAGTGGAGGTAGAGGAGCCACCACTGAGATCAGTCTGGTGGGGATGCAAAAAAAAAAAAAAGAATTAAAATAACTTACTGTCATACCATAGTCTGTTGCTGAGGAATTAAATATGAAGTTATGATCACTGCATTAGTTAAAAGGTAACATATATTGATTTTATATTCATGAACACCACATAAGGAATAAATATTAGTGGAAAATGGAATTTTGTTTATTTATTTGAAATTGTTAACCAAGGTAGAACACTGATCACAAAAGAACAATTTCAGTCTCATCTTGAAGACAAGTAATTAAGGAAAGCAAAAAAAACATATATGCATTTTACAGTATGGTAAGGTGTACAATAAAGACAAAGCAATCACTGTATACTATATGGACCGAAACTGTCACTCAGCTGTAGGAATATACAAAAGTGTGTGTGTGTGTGTGTGTGTGTGTGTGTGTGTGTGTGTGTGTGTGTGTGTGTGTGTGTGTGTGTGTGTATATATATATATATATATATATATATATATATATATATAGAGAGAGAGAGAGAGAGAGATACACACACGTTCAGACACATACACAGTCAGAGTGACTGCTGACTTAGCTGCATTTGCATGCAGTATCATGCAAACTTGTTAAGAAGTTGACTATGGAGTAGAGCAACATTGGGTTAGGTAGTATGTCCAGAATGGTGGAATTTGCATGAAGTATTATTAAGAAAATAATGTTTTAGCTTTGTGTGTGGAATTTTGGGTAAGAAGATATTTCTTTGAGATCTTCAGGGATAGATTCCCATACTTTTAGGTCTATTAAGGAGACACAATCGTTTGTCTGTAGGGAGGACCTGGTGGATTTGATTTCTGAGATTGCAGGAAGACAGATCCTTTAGTAGTTTGGCTCTCAGAAAGGAAATTGTGTGGCTAAGTAGGAGTTTTAATATTTGAGAGCATAAGAACAAGTAAGATCTCTGTTTGACTAGGAGCCAATTTTTCTTTTTGTAGTGTTGCACAGTGGTGTGCATATGTTATGGAGTATGTGATAAACCTGCAGATTCTTTTGATGATTGAATAATTGTGGAGTTTTTTTTGAGGTGTATACTGTTAGTGGGAGCACATATTTTACTGGGCTCATAGAATGTCATAGAATGTCTTTACCTATTGATATTCTTGAGAATTTGTAAAGAAAGGAGGGGGTGAATTTTCTTGTGCCAGATTAGTAGAGAGTTAATCTATTTCCCAGTGTTTTCTATATGTAAATTGCATTTAAGTGATGGGTCTAACCAGATTTCTAGATGTTTAAATGAAGAGGAACTTTCTAATGCAGTGTTAATGTGATCAAAGTTTAGTAATGGTGAGGAGGTTGTTTAGCTTTGGCATGGTTCCAAAGAGCATTATTTTTGTTTTGGAAGAGTTGAAAAGAAGTTCCATTTGCTACTGAGCCAATAATGTCAGCTTGTAGTTCTTTCTGAAGGGCTGTTAAGGATTCATTCAATGGGAATAGAACTAGCTAAAAAAGTAGGGGAAGGTGGGGTGGGTCCAGGAGTAGTTCATTTATGTACACGGAGAAGAAGACAGGAGCAAAGATGGGGCCTTGTAGTACTCCTTGTTTGAATTTGATCAGAGGTGAGAAGAATGAATTGACTTTTACATAGAAATGGCAGTTAGAAAGACAGTTTGATAAATCCTGATATGGTGTGTGTGGATGCAGCTGTGTCTGGCAGCTAGTACAAATGTCATTATTATTTTGTCTAAACATAGTTAATATCAGTTATGGCAGGTATCATAGCTTCTAGTGCTGTTTGATCAATCCTGATATGGTGTGTGTGGATGCAGCCATGTCTGGCAGCTAGTACTAATGTCAACACCTGATGACCCTGTCCAGCAGATACTAGGCAGAGGACTGGTGTTGGGTATGCTTTGGGTTATGGCCGATGGGGCCAGGGGGGTAAAGTTTGCACCAAATCTGTCAGCTAGCAGGTTGGTGATTTCCTCTGGTGTAGTATGAGTGGTACTAACTATTACCAGTTCTGTACCAAGCTGGGCATTCCCCTTTAGGTTTTATATGTAATTAAAGAATGTCTTATGATTATCCTTAGCTAGGGACACTATTTTTGCTTCATACTTAGCTTTAGAGGATTTCACAAGATTTCTATTTTGCTTGTTCAAGCTGAGGAGGGAATTCTTCCTCTGCTGAGTTGGTTCCCTCTTATTCTTAGACATCAGTTTCTTTCTCTTGTTATATAATATGTTGAGGTCCTCAAGAGTGGCTTGTTTTTTTGGCAGGACCTGGTTTTGATCCAGTCAGGTACAGCTGAGTCTAACACCTGCTTAAGTGTTTGTATAGGGAATATGAGTAATAGGAATCATTGTTGTCTGTGAATGTGGGAGATATAAAACTTTTTATACCATCACTTAGTAGTTTGAAGTTAGCTTTGGAAAAAGTTCTTCAGTTGTTTTGCTCCTGTTGAGGTTTCTGTCTAGCAGTTACTTTCAACAAGACAGTTTTATGGTTTGATCTTACCAGGGAAGGAATGGGAATGCAGTGACTTCCCATGCTGGTGAGTATGTCTAAGATATTTGAACCCCTTGTGGGGCTAAAGGCTATCTGTTCCAAAGCATTTGAATTAACAAAGCTCAGGAACCTCTGAATGAGTTTGTTTTTGCTTGTATATGTCACCCAGTTGATGGAAGGAAGGTTGAAATCAGCCATGACTAAGGTGTTGTGCTGTATGGAGAGTGATTCCAGTAAGTCCAGGTAGGCAGTGTGCTTTTCTTGGTTCATGGTGGGGGACCTATAGCTAGTAATAATGTGGTAGGGTATTTTGCCTTTAGTTAATTGAACATAGAGTAGTTTGAGAGAGAGAGAGATACTGTTTAACCAGTTTTGAGGTGTACTTGGCTTTAATGAAGATGGATACCCCTCCATGTTGGGTTCCTTCATGCTTATTTTGAGGTCCAAACATGTAGAAGGTAGTTTCAGTGACTGCACAAATGTCAGCATCTTCCATGGTGAGGGGTGCTTCCAGGGAGTGCAGCTTCATGTTCAGCCTTCTAGCATTAAGCAGCAAAACCTTGAGTTTGCCTCAGATGGATTTTTGTTACATCAGAAATGTTCTTATTTTGACATTCCCTAAAAAAAGCACTATGGGAGATGCAAGTGCCTTTGCCAGTATCTAAAGGCCTAGAGGAGACAGGTGCAGACCACCTCTAGCAAAGAAGTGTGGCCTATCATCCATGTCATCCCAGGCTTACAGATGCTATATCCCCCTGGACTGATACCAGAAGTTAAGCCAATTGCTGAAGTCAATCATTTTTTGTTAATACTGTGGCATCTTCCTGAGAGAAGGTGCAATGCTGCTTTGGGCTATCTTCAGCATCTTATGGCATATCTGCCAGGGACACACAGTGTGAGAGTTCCATCATGTCTCTCTTCATGTAGTCCAGAGAGGCACTTCTCAAATCATTCACCCTAACATGAATTATGACCGAGTCATAATGGTACTTGTTGTTGAGTGTCTTGAGTGCATGCATGATCTGATGGATACAGGCAGCTGACTGTGACTTTCTCCTTGTCCAGCCTGGTGAAGGGAACATCTGTGTGTCTCAATATGGAGTCGCCTATGACCAGGAAATTTGATTAAGAGGTGTTTTGCCTTAGGGGCTTATTTGTTGAGACACATTTGTATGTGCTTTATATATATATATATATATATATATATATATATATATATATATATATATATATAGTGGTTTCTATTTCTTTTCATTTGTGAGTTCTCTGAACTTTTAGTAGATTTCTAGTGAGCACCTTCACATATGTGGGTCTGTATATCATGTCTCTAGTTTGTGTGAAAGGAGAAAAGTGTGTAATGACAACCTTTTTGGTATCCAATTTGTTGTTACATGAGAGAAATGATTCCAGTTTCATACTGTACTTACATGTTACATAGGGTATTTGTCTGCTGTAGGAGTAAATGGTTGGCAGTATATTTGAGGCAATTACTACATTGCCTCAGTATTCCTATGTCAATGAGGCTGGCAGGAGAAATTATGGGAAACTGTCCATTATAGCAAGTTTTTACCATATGAGCTAGTAGGGAAAGAAGTGGGCTAGATTGATCAGTGGTTATGCAAGGACTATCAAGCTATTAGAGAAAGGAGTGGGCTAGTTTAACCACTTTTTGCACTAGGACTATCAAGGGTTGTCCAGTATGAGGATTGTGGATGGTAGGTGTGGCAACGCTACTCACTGCGTAATTGAGTTGCCTTTAGTGCAACAGAGAAGCTTGTGAGGGTTCCACTGACAGTTGTCTAGAGGAAAATTGTGTTTCATGGCGTCTGCATCCATACAGGGAGCTACTAACCCCCATTTGGCAAAGTGCAGCCAGCAGCAAATCTGAAGCTTAAATACATGTTTAATTAAACTCTTTTAAGCTAATCTGCCAACAGGAAAGTACACAATGAACCTTCCTCCAGAAATTCCTGGCTCATACAAGTCTGTATCCACACTGTTTTGCCACAAGGGTGCAGGGGAGCTTTTTTTTAATGTAAGATGATTGGTTTAGTGCTTGAGTGTAACACAAACAGGCTAGATTCAGCAGGTCTGAATTTAGACTATGCTATCTAGGGTGAAAACACAGCTGAAAACAGGTGCAGAAAATATGCAGTCACAACAGTAAAAAAGCAGAAAAAATGCAGTGATTGGATACAATGCAATTTGAAAAGTTAAATCGAGACAAAAAATATACTTGTTTTCTTGATGCAGAAATCTCAACTGTTTCCACAACCTAAACAGACCATGCTACCTCCCAGCGAACTAGATGGAAAGTCCAGATGTGAAAACAACAGCTTGCTAGTGTAAGAATGCACTGCTTTATCTAACAACTAGCTAGAAAATGAATTCAGATCAAGTAAATCTGTAGCACAGACAATAAGAGGCACAATGCACTTTTTCAATATAAGCACAACAAAAGGTAAGTAAATAATTCAATATTATCAACAGCAGTGTGGGAAGGAGGAGCTCATTAAGCTCAATTTATAGTAAGAGTGTGCAGCTTAAAATCACCAGGTTTAAAGAGCCAATCAACAAAGAGGAGGGTGGATGGGAAACACTAGCAGGGAATCACCAGCAGTGCTTTAGTTTACGTAGGCTTGAAATCTTTTCAGCATAAGACAAAGGGCCAGAAATTCACTGTGTATCTATCACTCAAGAGACAATTAACCAAAGGGGGCAGAGCCTAGATGGCCAACTGAAAGCAGTGCATTTTGAGAGCTCCATAAACTAGTATAATAATATAGGAACATTTTATTATTTTCAAGTTTAAAACATCAGAAATCTATAGATAAACTACTAAACTACATAAATATAAATTTTGGTGGAGATATACAAAAATGTTCCTGTCAAGTAACTTGGAAATATATTGAGCCACTGAATATGAACAACTCAAGGAATTTTCATCCAGATGCTGCTTTGAAAAAAGAACTGCAATTGATGACATCTACCTTACAGGAACTATCTTTGAAGATGGATAGCTTTAAAAATGACTTAGAAAACCTCAAATTAAATTCTCAAAAACAGACTGATACTCTTAAGGAACTATTACAGCAACACCATACAAAAATAACAAATACAGATACTTCTCTAAATGACATTGAAGGGAGACTCAGAGAAAGAATTCCAAAAAGAATTTCTGCTTAAACAGAATACATGGCTGCTTAACAAAATAGATGACTTAGAAAACAGGGAAAGGAGAAACAACATAAAGATCTTTGGTCTGCCTGAAAACACTGAAGGAAAAGACATTATTTCATTCTTAACAACCTGGATTCCTGAATTTTTAGACTTGAAAGAGGGACTTTCATTTGGAATTGAAAGGGCGCATAAAGCGCTGAGGACACCTGCTTCTAACTCATCAAATACTCCACCTAGATCCAAAGTTATAACATTTCTTTCATTTCTGGACAAGAAACTAATATTAAAATCTGCTTGGAGAAAACCACCCTTTAAATACAATCAAAGCCTGATAAGGTTTGACAATGATTATTCTTCCAGAATACTAGAACAAAGGAAAACAGTCTGGCCAATAATAAAACTGTTGAAACAAAACAACATTAAAGCACAGCTGGCCTTTCCAGCCAAGATAAAAAGACTTTTTGCCAATGAGATGAGAACCTTTAATGACTTAGAAGAAGCTACTATATTCATCAAAAACAACAACATACTATCTATCCCAGAAGAAATGGAATGGATGGCCCCTACTCTTAAAAAAATAAAAGAAACAAATCCTTGGACTGATGCTAGAAAGAAGAAACAAAAAACTGATTCCAATATAGCTGTCCCAAAAAATAACTCTTACAACTACATTTCTCAAAGTATCAGCTGATATGGTACATCACTTGTCATCTGTTTTAATTAAAAAAAGGAGGGTTTCTTAAACAACTGAGAAACAGTAATGATTTATTCAGAATGTTCGAAGAGTCCAGTAATTCTTCACAAACAAAGGTAGGTCAAGATTGGTTACTATTTACATTATATGCTCAGAATTAGTCCAAAATGATACAAAAATCACTGAACCCACAGACATTGCCAACATACTGGCAGACAGGTTCAGTGCAAACTCCCCCCCCCTCTCCCCCCCTAAAGGAGAGATAACTATCCCAGCGGAGTGTAGCCTCCCAGACATCTCAAATGTGCAGGTGAAAGCTGCTCTCTCTAAAGCTAAAAACACAGCATCAATGGGACCGGATGGTGTCCCCGGCTGTGTGCTACACGAGCTAAATGAGGAATTAAACCCGCACATAAGGCAGCTGTTTAATCTCAGCCTTACCACAGGATACGTGCCCAAGGAGTGGCGTCAACTGTGGTCCCACTCCACAAAGGCGGTGCCTCTACGGACCCTGGTAATTACCGCCCCATAAGCTTAACAAGTCTAGTCTGCAAAGCTATGGAGAGGATCATAATGGAGCTCATAAACAAAGATATAGACATTGGACCCGACCCAGTTTGGCTTCGTCAAGGGCAGATCATGCCTTTTGAACTTGGTCGACTTCTTCAAAACAGTCACCAAGGCCATTGATGAGGGAAAGGCAGTCCATACAGCCTACCTTGACCTTGCAAAGGCTTTACACAATACCCCACTCGGGTATTGTAGAAAAACTTACCAGCTTAAATGTAAACCCATATGTCACAAGATGGGTTGCAAACTGGCTTAAGGACAGAACCCACAGGGTTAGAGTTGCTGGCGCTATATCAGACTCCAAGCCGGTCACAAGTGGTGTCCCACAGGGCTCGGTCCTTGGCCCCTGTTGTTCGGCATCTACTTCTCAGAAGTACAGGCCAACATGGGAGGACTTTGGCTGACAAAGTTTGCAGACGACTGCAAACTGGGCCATAGTGGAAAGTGCATCGGACACGGATATCCTTCAGAAGGGACTCACGGAAACAGATAGCTGGTGCCAGAGCCATGGCCTGAAGTTAAACACCAAAAATGTATAGTCATACCCTTCGGGAAAAACAAGGTAACCCCAAGCTACCATATAGGTGGCAATCCACTAAGCACAGAAGAGGTTATCAGGGACCTGGGGACCCAGGTTGACAGTGGCCTTTCTTTTGACACTCACGTTGCTAAAGTGGTTAGAAAGACCTTCTACATTGCCCACCTGATCATGAAGGGATTCACATCCAGATCTAGTGAGGTCATTGTTCCCCTGTACTCTTCACTTATCAGACCAATGATCGAGTACAATGCCCCATTCGGGATGTATCTCACCCGACATCTGCAGCAATTGGAGAGACCCCAAAAGTTCCTCACCAAAAGGATAAAGGACTCCAAAATCTGTCATATGCTGCCAGATTGAAGAAACTCCAGCTCTATTTAGTTGCATACCGTCTGCTCAGAGGTGACATGTGCCTGACATACAAGGCCATGTCCAACCCGGAATTAATGGACATGCTCCACCTCAAAAAATCCAAATCCACCAAAACCACTAGAGCAAGTGACTTAAACCTTAGCACGGATATAAATAGGACGTGCTGGAGGGATAGATTTATCACTCAGAGACTCCCTATGCTGTGGAATAAAATCCCGGTCCATGTGAGGCAGAGCACCTCACTGGCTCTGTTCAAGAGAAATCTTGACCTGTGGATGGGAGATCATAGGTTTACCCCGGGAATCATCTCTGTGTCACTGCTGGACAGAGGCACAACAAACTAATGGGCACAGTATTTTTTCATATAAGGGGTGGCATAAGCCACAAAACTTTGGGCTAGGCTTATAAATGCCTTAGGGCAGATAGCCTAGTATAAACCTATGAACCTATGAACCTATATATAAGCCAAACAAAGCAACATATAATACAAACATAGAAGCTTCTATTCCCCTACTTAAACTGAATCAATACTTATCTTGTTCACTTTTTATTGATTTTACCTTCAATAATTTAAGTAATTAATTAAGCCGCGGTGGTGCAGCGGTTAGCATTGTCGCCTCACAGCAAGAGCTTCTCCTGTTCGATTCTCGGCTGGAGCACCTTCTGTGTGGAGTCTGCATGTGCTCCCGACGGTCGAGTGATGTTAAAGAAATGCAGGTAGATGCAAGCATGAATGGGTGTGCCTTCTTTGAAGGTTGGTCATCGGGCTGGCAACTCGGCACCATAAAAATCCACTGCCAATCATGAGCGGACCAGCGTTCTGCTGTGGCGACCCCTAACAGGGAAAAGCCAAAAGTCTTTTTAATTTAAGTAATTAATTAACTAATTCAACAGGTTACCATTCATCAGAGTTCAGACTCAAATGTAACAAATTAACATCATATATAATAACAGTAACAGTAGAGTGTTTTGAAAAAAAAGCTGTCATGGAGACTAATGCCTTCTTCAGTTAAAGTATGATTTAGAAATGTGCTCTCACACCTCTCCTTCGCCAGAACCACGTCCAATCCAAAGATTTTCAAAAACTCAAAGGTGATAGTTCCGCCCAAGGATGCTCGAATAATTCTGCCACAATAAGATGTAAAACTTTATTGTTTTATTAACTAAAACGCTGTCAAAAACAACTCATTTCAGCGTACGTGTAAAAATCCAATGACAAACAACAGTAAAAATGTTGGAAACAACTGCCAAAAAAAAGCATAAAGCGGACTGAAAAGTATTTAACGGTTAAGCACTTTCACCCGTAAACTACAGGCTTCTTCAGAATACTGTCCACATCAATACTTCCGCTTTTTATGACTTTTTAGGCGCCAAATCTTTAAAAACAACGTTGCACATAAACTGCTACTTAAAGCGACAAGCCCAAATAACTCATACCTTCTACTCCTGTTGTTCAACAACAGCACTATCATTATTATATTCACATAAATGTTATCCTTCCTATACAACACATGGCATTCATCATAACCATAAACAGATAAAAAATATATATAAAAATATATATGCATATAGGGTGTAATAATATAAATATATCTACTTTTTGTACTATATTCGTTACATGTATTTCCTAATTACACAACCCTTCCACAGTAATACTAGCCATACTAATCTACCCATATCACAATAATAAATGCATACTATGATAGAATATGATAAAAATGTAATAAAAAATAATATACATTACTACAAAATAATATAAATTAGGTGTACATAGTCTAAATACTAAATAATTTCAATGTCTACTCAATATAATAATAATAATAATAATACATTTCTCCATTGCTATTCTGGCTATCCATCATGATAGCCAGAATAGACAAAGATCTTATAATACAAATTTTCGTAGGGAACAGGGAAGTCAGGGGGAACCATATTGGAACCAAGGAAGAGCTTATTATCAAGGAAAAAAGTACAAACAGAGGAAATGGGAAAACAACAGATGGTGATAGTTAAGGATAGTGATTCACCGTGTCCTAGGTTAGGAAGTGAAGAAAATAAGACTAATGAGTTGGTTAACACATGGAATGGTTTCAATATATATAATTATGCCAATGTTGAGATTAATCAGGCGTATTTTTCATTACTATCAAAGGTTATGAAATTTATACCAACACCTAGATTTAATATAGTGGATTGTCTTATAGAGTTGAAGAAATTCAATAGGAAATTGAATTTATCCATCATGTTCAATAAGGCTGGCAAAACAATAAATAAAAAAGATGATAGTAAAGAAAGTGCCAAGTTCTTTTGTCCCTGTGTATGATCCTACAGTTGAAATATATGAGAATATTGTTGCAAGAGAAATCTACAAACTATATGGAGACTATAAAAGAAAGCATTATACAAGTAATATTACACAAGAGGAAATGGTATTATTAAGAGAACTACAAATTAGTCAAAAAGTAAGGGTAATAAAACCAGATAAAGGCGGAGGGGTGGTATTATATGATAATTTTGAATATATTAATAGGATACACAATATTCTGTATGGATCTGGGAATTATGAAACAATTTCTTTGAATGAGGTAAATATTGCCAACCAGAGAATTGATAGTTATATCGAAGAATTCCTCATAGATGGGAGAATTGATAAAGATATATACAAGTTTTTGTCAGTAAAATTCCCTAGGTTAGTTACTATTGTAGGGATTCCGAAGATCCACAAGAATATTTTGGATCCACCCTTCAGGCCTATAATATCTGGGAGTAATTCTAAAACTTTTCCTATGGGTAGATATATAGATACAAAATTGAAGCATATATATACAACAATATAACTCATCTAGTTAAGGACTCATGGGAATTTTTGCGAAACTATCCTACAAACTCATGGATGGATGATTGTTTGTTACTATTGACGTAATTGACCTTTTTTCAAGTATTCCAAAAAAGGAGGGTCTTGAGGCCTTTTGTAATAGTATTATCAAACATGCAGACATAGAATGGGAAGAAGTCAGTTTAATCATGGACATGATGGATATAGTGCTTGATAACAATTTAATTTTCTATGAAGGTGAATATTTCAGGCAGACCAGGGGAGTAGCAATGGGAGCAGCTTGTGCTCCCATTTTTGCAAACCTGGTCATGCTAGACTGGGAAGAACAGGCACTTTTTCCTAGTAGTTACAACAACTATATTGTCCATTATGTCAGATTTTTAGACGATATATATATATATATATATTTTATGGAATTCCAATGAGAACAAACTGTTAGAGTTCATTCAATATCTGAACATGAGTAGTGACTTTTTAAAATTAGTAAAAGAAAAAATTGCCAACAGAAGATAACCCACCACTGCGTCGCTGCAAAAAAGTAAAACCAATCCAAAGAAGAATGAGACGTAGACAGCTGTAAAATCCAGAATAGGCCTTTACTTGGTGCAAACACAAGCGCTTTCACAATTAAGCTTCCTCAGGTGTATACAAGCACTGAAAACTACCACACCTTTATACTCATATTACATCACCTGTCACATAGTCATATGACTAAACCTATCTATCAAAATTTATTTACAATTACTAAAATATCAACTTGTATATATAAAAACATTGTTAAAAACACAAATATATAAACAAAAATGTAAACAAAAATATCTCACAATAATCAAATATATGTAAGTTTAAAAATCTATTTTCTACGAAGAGGTCTCATCTTGAGCTTAGGTTTCAGGGGGATACACTCATTTAGACCATGTCCCTCTGTAGCCCTTAACTTCGTGATCCAAACTGCTTCTAAGTTCTCTGTCTTATTATGTATATCCCCACGTCTCATGCTCTCATGTAACAAAGCTATCACTCTGAACTTAAAAGTATGAGTACTATTAAATTCCATCACATGCTTGGCTAGCGGATTATTCTTATTCCCTTTTCTAATATTGTAAACATGTTCCCTGATCCGATCTTTCAGATATCTATCCGTCTTACCCACATAAAATTTTCTGCAGATACTGCAGTGTGCCAAATAGACCACATGTTGGCTTAGGCAAGTTGCTCCTACTTTAAAATGAAAATCTTGTTTTAGATCAGGATGTTGGAAACAGGAACTCTCATCTATATACATGCACCAATTGCAGCGTCTGCAAGGTGTGGTGCTTCCATACCCAGTATTAACATAATTGTCTTTAGGAAAACACAATCTCCTTTTTAAGGATTTGTCATTCCTATAGCTAAATCTGGGTACATTGTCAACCAAACTTGCCACATCTTTATCTGTCAATAAAATCTGCCAGTTTTTCTTGACTATATCAAGGTACCTACTTACATCTGTAGTGTATTTTAGGGACAATCTAGTTTTGTTATTAATCAAAGCTGTCTGTCCCTTACCTTCAGATCTTGTTCTACGTGAAAAATAAGGTTTGACTTGATATTTCCTCATGTCAACTACTGGGGGTACATACATCTGTATGTTGCTATCACTATACCCTCTGTTGCCTAAAAAATCTCTTAACCCTGTCTAACTCAAGGTTAAAATCATCATCCCTCACATTTAACCGTGATGCTCTCATAACCTGGTTTGTAACCACATTCTTAAATATATGTGGTGGATGTGCACTACTTCTCTGTAGTGATTGACATGACAATCTTTCCTATGTTGTCTGGTATATATTGTTTCATTACTACCTCTTACAACTTCTACATCCAAGAAGTCCATATTGTATCTAGAAACTCTATGTGTAAACCTTAAATAATGTGTGCTATTATTAATATAACTCACAAAATTATCAAGCTGTACTGCATCTCCTCTCCATAAAATAAAAACATCGTCCACAAATCTCTGGTAAAAGGAGACTAAGTGGACAAATGGACCTTTGAACACAAACTCATCTTCCCAGACAACCATGACCGCATTGGCGTAGCTATTGGCACAAGATGTGCCCATAGCTATGCCATTGCATTGTCTATAGAATTGGTCAACAAATAAAAACAAATTGTGTTCCAATACCAATTCAAGCAGACGCAGAATTAAACATACTAAATCAGAGCTATATTTTGCAAAAGCCTCCATGAAATTCTTAGTAGCTATAAGTCCCTCCCTGTTCGGGATCACAGTGAACAGCGAAACTACATCCAATGTAACAAAAGTTACACTGGAATCATGGTGTTCAAAAAACTCGTAAAGATCACTCAAAAAATGTTCTGTGTCTCTGAGAACATGACTATTCATATCTAAAATAGGTCTGAGGTGCTTCTCAATGAAGATACAGATTGGTTCGGTACACCAACCTCTACCAGAGACAATAGGTCTCATAGGAGGATCAGCCACAGATTTATGTACTTTAGGGAGGCCTTGTAATATCGGTATGACTGGATGACTAAGCATAAAATAGTCAAAAAGTTTCTCATCAATCAAATCCCCATTAAGCAACCCACGCAAAACACTCCATACATCATTAATATGATAAGATACTTGTTCAGTGTCTATTTTCTCATAAAATAAATCATTAGTCAAACTAACATACTGGACACATATCTCTCTCTGTCCAATACGACAATTAGACCCCCCTTATCTGCTGGTCTTATTATAATATCTGTGTTTCTCTCCAACTCAGTCAAAGCTTTTCTCTCAGAAATAGTCATGTTATGCCTGCTGGTGTTAGTACTTTTATACATATGAGTTGCATTCATTTCATAAATGTCACATATACACATTTTTTCAAAAGCATTAATCAGTGTATTGGCATTGGGTATGAATGTACTGGGTTTAGAAAATACATTCTGTGTACTATTAGTCACAGTGTTGTCTTTATATAACATCTTTAAATTTAAGGTCCTGGCAAACATTTTGATATCAAAAATGACTTCAGCATAATTAGAACAACTTGTTGGAATGAATGAAAGTCCTTTACCTAACACAGACAAGTGAAATTCATTCAATACATACGTAGACAGGTTCAATACTAGTCCCTCTTGCTGTTCAAGAAAGCCTTCTTGATGCTCATTTGGTTCCCCGAAGTATGTTCCCACTTCCTTTTGCCTCTCGTAACGCTTCTCCCCCTGGAGTGCTCTCGATTCGCTGTATAGGCATCTGGTCTCACCGGTAATGGAAAATCGATGTTGTGTCAATTAAAAAAATCCTCATCAATGGATTCCAAATGCGCTCCCTGCCCATCACGATGTACTTGCGCCGTGGTGACAAGAGTCTTCTTCCTAGCACCCTGCTCCGAAAAATGAGCAGTCGCAGCATTCGTGCTTACTCTGGGCATACTGCTCGTTGTATCCGAAATGTTCGTGACTCCCCCATTCACTTGAGACAAAGATGGTTGCGCAACTACATCCGCTGACTCTGTGGTGTGCACAGAATCTCCTTCCCCTTGTGCACGCTCCTCTCTTGGCCAGGTGAAGATATTACCTGTGCAAAAATCGTTCCTATCTCTGATGATCTTCCCTATTTTCCCTTTCTGCAATTTCTTTTCATAAAGGGAAAGAGAATTCAAAAT
Organism: Protopterus annectens; assembly: GCF_019279795.1. Taxonomy (NCBI): domain Eukaryota; kingdom Metazoa; phylum Chordata; order Ceratodontiformes; family Protopteridae; genus Protopterus; species Protopterus annectens. Next base: position 389,377,495 of record NC_056748.1, on the reverse strand, counting down.
ATCTTCCAGGTATTCATCAACAACTGTAATAGTGAAGTCTCTACATATTTTCTGATACATGTCCTCTATTCTCTCTACGGAGATAGTCATTTCTCGTTCAGCTGCTGCTACTAATAAACGCAAATAGCCAAAACTAGACTGCAAGTTAATCTTTTGCCATTCTTTCAGCAATAAAGTGTCCCCATTATGAAACGAGGGCATTTTCAACACCCGCAAACCTCGAGGTATAATCTGTTCATTTAAACAAACCTCGAGGTGATATTTCTGAAATTGACTTTGCTTGAGTTTAAATAATTCTTTTCTACAGCAAATAATTGTGTCTTCAGCGAAATAACATCATAGGGTACACTGTTCATGCTTTCAGCTGCTGTAGCAGTACAATTGACTAATGGATTATCAATTTTAGTAACATTAATTAAATAGTTGTTGAGTTTCTTATTAGTAACTTCATTCTTAGATGTAGGAGTGATGGTATCAAGTGAAACAATATCCTCGGCCATCTCAGTAGGTTCTTCGGCAATAAACCACAAGAAAATAGTAAAAGAAAAAATTGCCAACAGAAGATAACCCACCACTGCGTCTCTGCAAAAAAGTAAAACCAATCCAAAGAAGAATGAGACGTAGACAGCTGTAAAATCCAGAATAGGCCTTTACTTGGTGCAAACACAAGCGCTTTCACAATTAAGCTTCCTCAGGTGTATACAAGCACTGAAAACTACCACACCTTTATACTCATATTACATCACCTGTCACATAGTCATATGACTAAACCTATCTATCAAACTTTATTCACAATTACTAAAATATCAACTTGTATATATAAAAACATTGTTAAAAACACAAATATGTAAACAAAAATGTAAACAAAAATATCTCACAATAATCAAATATATGTAAGTTTAAAAATCTATTTTCTACGAAGAGGTCTCACCTTGAGCTTAGGTTTCAGGGGGATACACTCATTTAGACCATGTCCCTCTGTAGCCCTTAACTTCGAGATCCAAACTGCTTCTAAGTTCTCTGTCTTATTACGTATATCCCCACGTCTCATGCTCTCATGTAACAAAGCTATCACTCTGAACTTAAAAGTATGAGTACTATTAAATTCCATCACATGCTTGGCTAGTGCATTATTCTTATTCCCTTTCCTAATATTGTAAACATGTTCCCTGATCCGATCTTTCAGATATCTATCCGTCTTACCCACATAAAATTTTCTGCAGATACTGCAGTGTGCCAAATAGACCACATGTTGGCTTAGGCAAGTTGCTCCTACTTTAAAATGAAAATCTTGTTTTAGATCAGGATGATGGAAACAGGAACTCTCATCTATATATATGCACCAATTGCAGCGTCCGCAAGGTGTGGTGCTTCCATACCCAGTATTAACATAATTGTCTTTAGGAAAACACAATCTCCTTTTTAAGGATTTGTCATTCCTATAGCTAAATCTGGGTACATTGTCAACCAAACTTGCCACATCTTTATCTGTCAATAAAATCTGCCTGAAACCTAAGCTCAAGATCAATGATGGCAGGTTTTATAGCGTTGAGTGCTGTTTGAATAAGCCTGACATGGTATGTGTGGATGCAGCTGTGTCTGGCAGCTGTTGTATGTTGCCATTTTCGTCTCCGGGAAGCTGTGGGTTGCGGCTTGTGATCAAGTTTTACTGATGCATGCTTGTATTAGAAAGAGACATTTGGTGTTTTAGCCTGGATCCAGGGGAAGGGGGTGGATAAAAGTGTGTTTTGGGATATTTTGGCAGAGAATAGTTTGTTTATACATCTGCTGAGTGAGAGGTGGGAAGGCTGGAACAATGTGTTATCTCTTGTTGTGGGTGTTTTTTTTTTTTTATCCGTTTGCTCTCCATTCTTTTCCTGGCTTCTGCCTCGCTGAAAGGGAGGGAATTTAGGCTTGAAGTTGCAGTGAAGTGAAGCTTTGCTTCAGGTACATCGCAAGCCTCTGGTATGCAGTGCATAGACACACCAACAGAAAAAGATGCTCCCAGGTTGCTATGGTAACGGGGACATAGTGATGATAATGCTTAACGGCTCTGAGGAGCCTCCCAGATGATTCTCAGCAATGACTTTTTGGTAAAAAAAAATAAATAAATAAATAAAAATAAAATAAATATATATATATATATATATATATATATATATATATATATATATATATATATATATATATATATATATAAAATAAAAGGGCTGTTTTAAACCACATGTACACATATTGATGGTTTTCCAAAACTTAATTTAGCTCATTAAGCTGATTATTGATAAAAATAAATAAATAATAAGTGCAATTTTATATTTAAAATATATTTTGGTCCAAACACATTAAGGACTTACATAAGAGTGGAAGTCTGAGCTATTGTGAAAGACTAAGAGAACTTGATCTTGTGCAGTACCCTTTGCAGTGGTTTGTGAGGTGAGCTTGCTTAGACGTTTTGTGCATATGGGGATAGCTGATTCTAGGGGTGTTTGGGGTTGCTGGGAAGTGCTAGAGGGTCATCAGATTTCCTTCATGGAAATATACTTATAACAAATAAGAAACTAGAAGGGTCTCATAATTTAAAGTCTATGGACTGTATAAACATGCTTGGAAGGAGCTAATAATAAGAATAAGCATTACAGCTTGTGGTCTCTCAAATAACTAAGCAACAGACAAAAAAAAAAAACACACACGCAATAGTTATGTAATGTATGATTTTAGTAAATCTAGACGTAAAATATATAATCATCATATAAGATGAAGCAGTCTGCTGAATTTAGATATTAACAACAGGATTTAATAACATGGACTTGTGTATAATAACACTACTGTCTTAACTTGTCATAACATAGATCATCAAGGGGAAGCATGATGATTTTCTTATATAAGTAAATATGCATAACAAGTCATGTAATTGCTTTAACTTGAATTGTAGTCTTTGTAACCCATCTTGACCATACATAATACTTAAGCGGTTACGAAAGTAACTGAATATTTTATACATGACATCAAACTGACAAAGTTGTTCAAGAGAAACAATAGAAGTCTGAACTTGAAATGTCACAGAATGTAACAATCATATTCTGAACAAATAGTATAAATTGACAATAGACACTCATTGTAATAACATGGGCTTGTGTATAATAACACTACTGTTTTAGCTTGTCATAAAATAGATATGCTATATTGAACATCAAGTGGAACCATGATGATTTTCTCATAGGTAGGTACTAGGCAGCCCTAGGGCCTATATAAGCCTAGCCAAAAGGTATCCTGGCTTTCGCCACCCAACAAAATTATTTTCCTGTGCCCCTGTCGAGCAGAGCCGCAGAAGTGATCCCCGGGATGAATTTTCTATTTCCCATCCAATCATCAAGATTTTTCTTGAAGAGTGCTAATGAGGAGCTTTGTTTGATATAGATAGGTAGTTTGTTCCAGAGTATTGGAAGTCTCTGGGACAGGAATCTATCCCTCCCGCATGTTCTGTTTCTTTTGTGACAAGGTTTAGGTCCCTAGAGCATGTAGCTCAGAGGGATTGGGATTTCTTTAAATGGAAAATGTCCAACAGCTCTGTGTTTGACATAGCTTTGTATGTTAGGTAAAGATCGCCTCTGAGTAGGCGATATGCGATGGAGTAAAGCTGGAGTTTTTTGAGACAGTCTACATGGGGCATCTGTTTGAGGCTGGTAATCCTCTTTGTGAGGTATTTCTGTGGCCTTTCCAGTTGTTGTAGATGTCTTGTGAGGTACATACCAAAAGGGGCATTGTACTCTATAATGCATCTAATGAGTGATGAGTAGAGGGGAACAATGACTTCTTTTTTCCTGGATGAGAAAACTTTTGTGATGAGGTGTGCCACATAGAAGGATTTCCTGACTACTGTGGTGATGTGATTATCAAAGGAGAGACTACTGTGCACCTGTTTCCCAAGGTCTCTTATCACACTTTCGGTGTTAAGCAGACTACCACCTATGTGGTAGTTCATGGGTACAGAGTTTTTTACCAAAAGGGATGACAATGCACTTTTTGGCATTGAGCTTGAGGCCATGGCTTTGACACCAGGCATCTGTCTCAGTGAGGTCCTTTTGTAGGATGTCCACATCGTTAGGAGTTTTGATTATAGCTTCTAGTTTGCAGTCATCTGTGAACTTCATTAGTCAAAGACCTTCTGTGTTAGCCTGTACTTCAGAGAAGTAGATACCAAACAGGAGAGGACCCAGGACTGAACCCTGTGGTACTCCACTTGTCACTGGTCTGAAGTTGGATTTGGAGTCTGCTACTTTCACAGTGTGGGTTCTGTCAGTGAGCCAGTTGGCAACTTATCTTGTGACATAGGGATTTATACCTAGTTTAGTGAGTTTATCTATAATTCCAGAGTGGGTGATGGTGTCGAAAGCCTTGACGAGATCTAGATAGGCTGTGTGAACCACCTTACCCTCATCTACAGCTTTGGTGACTGCTTCAAAAAAGTCTATCAGGTTTAGGAGACATGATCTGCTTTTACAAACCTGAACTGGGTGGGGTCCAGAGTTTGGAGATTATCAATGTCATTGTTTATAAGTTCCATGATGATACATTCCGTAGCCTTGCAGAGAAGGCTTGTCAGGCTAATGGGGCGGTAGTTCCCGGGGTCTGTGGTGGCTCCCCCTTTGTGGAGTGGGATAACTGTCTCTGTGCACCATTCAATGGGCATAAAGCCTGAGGTGAGGCTATGATTGAACATGGTACTTAGGTGGGGTGCCAGTTCATTCTGTAGTTCATGTGGAATGCAGCCTGGGATGTTGTCAGGTCCCATGGATGGTGTGTTCTTGTCTTTGGAGAGTGTGTTTTTTACCTGTGCAGCCGTGATTACAGGAACTTTCCATTCTTCTGGTAGAGAGATGAGCCCTTTGGGGGGTGAGAAGGGGGTAAAGTTAGCACTGAACCTATTTGCCAGTATGTTGGCAATATCAGTTGGTTCTGTATATTTAGTGCCATTGTGCTGTAACTCAGAGCAGATATGAGTGTTGCCATTGAGATTCTTGACATAGCTATAGAATGCTATTTGGTTGTATTTAGAATCAGTGGTGATTTTGTTTTTGTAACTAGCTTTGGAGGATTTTATGAGGGATCTCAGTTTCTTACTGAGGCTGAATAGGGAGTTCCTCCAATCATGGGATTTTACTCTTTTTTTTTGCAACAGTTTCTTTCTTCTGTTGTAGAGTTTGTTTATAGCAGGGGACCACCAGATTGGCTTCCTTTTTTTGGAAGATAGCATCTTGGTTCTGTTAGGGACTGCATGATCCATGCACTCGTGTAAGTGCTTATAATGTGCATTTGTGTAGGATTCAGCAGTCGTACCTCTATTGTCCATCAGCATGGATGTCATGAAGTTTGCCACCTCTGTCCTAAGAAGTGTGAAGTTGGCTTTGGAAAAATTTTTTACGGTGGTTTCCCTAATGGGGGGTGGGGGCGGATGTGAATGTCTAGGGTGATTAGCTTGTGATCGGATCTGACCAATGAGGAATTGACCTCTGGTGTGGAACACCGGCTGCCCATATTGGTAATGACCAGGTCTAGGATATTGCTGTCCCTGGTGGGGGTGTGGATAAGTTGATCCAAGCCATTGGAATTTATGAATTCCAGAAAACGTTGAGCACAAGGGTTGGTACATGAGTAGTTTTCCCAGTTAATGGTGGGGTAGTTGAAATTGCCCATTATTAGGGTGTTAGGTTGTACCGTAATATTTTCCAGTGTATCAAGAAATGAGGAGTGGGAATCCTGGGGCATGGTGGGAGATCTGTAGCAAGCTATAATTTGGATTGCGGTCTTGCCCAGAGTTAGTTGCACTTGGATAATGACGGATGCATTATGCTGAGCAGCTAGCCTGGAGCTGTGGATATCCTTAATGAATATGGACATGCCTCCACCTTTAGTGTTTTGGTCCAGGTTAGGTGGCCGAAAGGTGTGGTATGAATTATAGCCTGGTAATGCAGGGGTGCTCTCTGGAGCCTTGAACCAGGTCTCTGTCACTGAACAGATGTCAGTGTTCTCCATTTTAAGGAGTGCCTTGATTGAGTGCATTTTGAGGTTTAGACTTCTAGCATTGAGTAGCATTACCCTCAGATTTTGCTTGCTTGTACCTATTATGGTGGTGAATTTGTCATTTTAACCTTGCCTAAAAAAGGCACTATAGGGGTGGCAAGAGCCTTAGCCTGTATCCGGAATCCCAAGGGTGACAGGTGCAGGCCATCTCTGGCAAAGCATTGTGGTTTGTTGGTCATGTAATCTCAGGCAGACAGATACTGGATCCCCTTAGAATGACACCAGAAGCTTAGCCAATTGTTGAAGTCAATCATTTTCTCCTTGTACTGTGGTATCATTCTGGGTGATGCAGGATGCTACTCAGGGCTAGGGTCATACCTGCCTGGGCTACAAGATCGGACAACTCCTCCATGTCTCTTTTCATGTAGTCTAGGGAGATACATCTCAGGTCATTCACAGCAACATGGACAACAACAGAGTCATATTTGTAGTTGTTGTGGAGTGACCTGAGTGTGTGCATTATGTGGTGGATCCTGACACCCAACAAGGAGCTGACAGTAACTTTCTCCTTGTTTAGCCTGGTGAGTGGAACATCAGTGTGCCTGACTATAGAGTCACCAATGATTAGAGTGTTGGGTGCATTGTTATGCCTTATGGGCTGTGGATGAGTGGCACACTGAGTTTGTGGGCTGTGTGTCATTTGTGGTGTGTTGGGTGGTGGAGGTTGCTTCCATTTCTGCTTTGGAGGTCCTTGTTGCTTGGGCAGATTTTTATTGAGAGCCTCTGTGAATGTAGGTGTGTGTTTTGTGTTTTCTATGCGTGTGTTTTGGTGGTGTAGGTTTTGAGGGACTATGTGTGGTGTGGTGCAAGTGTTTACCTTCTCCTCTTGACTGTCTAGTCCAGTCTTGGGTGAAGAGAGCTTTGCTTCCAGTTTGGCTATGTAAGTGCATCTCTCATAAATTGTAGTGTTGGTGGGTGGTAGGAGGAGAGGGTTGATTGTGTACATCAGGCAATTGCTGCATTGCCCCAAGATACCCAGATTTATCAGGTAGACAGGAGAGAACACCGGGAGCTAACCCTTAGACATGCCTATATACGTAAATGTGCATAACAAGCCATATAATTGCTTTAACTTGAATTGTGGTTTTGTAACCCATCTTGACCATACATAATACTTAAGCTGTTATCAAGATAAATAATGTTTTATACATGACATCAAACTGACAAAGTTGTTCAAGGGAAACAATAAAAGCCTGAACTAGAAATGTCATAGAATGTAACAATCACATTCTGAACAAATAGTACTAAATTGACAATAATCACTCAGTTTAACCTTTGCTGATTATACAAAATAGAATGTTGCCATTTAAATCTAAAAACTTTCAGAATATGCCATAAAATGTAATTATTAATCACAATAAGTGAATTTGTTGTTTTTAACCTATAATTTCTCTCATTTTATAATAAGAAATAACAGATATGAAAATACTTATGTGTAGGAAATAGGGGGAAGAGGGACGCACTGATAATTAAAATGCACTAACTTTCATCAATGTTCACATAAAACAAGTGATTACTTAAATGCTGGCAAACAATGAAATATAACTTTATAGCCAGTACAATAAATTGTATTATAAACATTAGGTATAAATATTATTACCATTTCTTTATATTAAGTAATAAGTTTTGAAATACTTCATCAATAAGGGTGAATATGTTAAATAACTGTGTGCTATAATCTTTTACTGAGGTTTTATATATGATACATCCTACTTTACGATGATTGAATTGCTTGTCATCTATCTTTCATGTAAATATTAATTGCTTATACAATAAGTAGACATTTATATTGTATTAGAATTCTGTCTAATCTACAACAGTACTATATCTGTTCAAAATAACATAAATATTGCTTATTCCTATTACAAATATTCTCCATATGATAATTCAATTTATGGAGCTCAGATGTTCTGGATTATCAAGGTATGAGTGATAATCTGGTGGATTTAGGTTTTTCCATCAGATTAGGAATGACTTTCATTCCATGGTTAGTGCAGATCTTAGTTTTGTTACCATTTATTAATTTAAGTTTGTTATTTCACAAAACATTTTTAGTATTCCTGACCAAGATATTACTGTATTGGTAAGCACTCAAAGTATAAAACTGATAATTTCCTTTAAAAGCTCAAACATATATTTTATAGTTATCAGAGAAAAATGTTTAATAGTCACAATAAAACAAAAAATACATAGTCTAAATAACCTAAGATGGGTTTAACTTTATTATCTTTAAATACTAATGGCTTAAACAATCCGAGCAAGAGATCAAATCTACTGAAATATTTAAAACTGAACAAAGCGCAAATTGTCTTCCTTCAAGAAACTCATTTCAAACCAAATGACAATTTCAAATGGAATCCTAAGGAATATATGACATTGGCACAATCCAGTTATAAGACAAAGACAAAAGGGTAACAATTTTATGGAAAACAAATGTGATTAACCCAGAAATTATTTATAAGTATGAAGCTGAAGAACGCCTTATGGCATTAGTAATAGTTGAATATAATAACAGAGTATGGACCCTAGCCAATTTATACTGGTTCCCAGGCATTAGAAAAGGAACTATTAAAAAACACTTGGATTTCATTTCCAATAATTATAAAGGCAACTTAATATTAGGAGGAGATTTTAACTGTATATTTGATATTTCTGGAACTACAAATAAAAGACTGCTGTATACATCTGCTGTATCAAAAGCTTTAAACAAGTGGGTAGAATAATTTCATCTTGTAGATACTTTCAAATTTAAAGAAGATAAATCTTTGTTGTTTTTCAATCAAGATCACAGATTTGGTACCCAAACTAGAATAGAGAAAATATTTGCTGTCCATGACTTACACTCTAAAATCATTAATTTCTCAATCACTCCCTGGCCCTTTTCAGACTACAATTCATTGATACTAAAACTTCAAAATGGGTACAAACCATTAATCTTTAACTACAGAATTCCAGCATATATAACTAAAATTAAAGAGTTCAAACCCTGGTTATTATCTTAATTACAGTTCTTCGATATTAATTACAACACAGAGATAAAAAAAAAAATAATGATATGGGACTCGTTAAAAGCTTACATATATGGTAAAACCCTAACTTGATATAAAAAAAATCAGAGAATGGGATTCTGAATTATTATCTCTACAATCCAAACTTTTGTCAGTAAAAGCTGAAAAAATCAAAATCATTTGGAGATGAAAAAGAAAGTAGAAGTATTAAACAATAAATACAACAACATTCTAACACAAAACTAGTTTAGCTTTAGAAAAACTAAAATTTAATATCTTGGCCACTTCTCCAAAATATCTACATAATTTATCCACAAGAATCAAAATACAATCAAAAGCTAATAACATTAAAAGTATCTTCCATGAAAAGAACAGGAAAAATGTCTCGGATATAGGTGAAATCCTTGATGCCTACATAAATTACTATATGGAACATTTCCAAAAAGAAAATATACATATTGATCAATTACATCTAGATGAAAAATGTTCTAAGATAAAAAAAAACAGAAAAATTAAAACTAGATCTGCAAAAACCCATATCCTATGAAAAATTACAGATAAAATAAAAGAGGGTAAAAATAATAAAGCTCCAGGTATAAATGGCATAATTATAGAAATATGTCAACTTTTTCCTTCAAAGATACTATCCCTCTTCCATAAAACTCTATTAGAAATTCATTCACAAGCTTTAATACTACCCTCTTGGAGATATTCCTTAATCACACCAATCCTAAAGGAAAACAAATCCCCAAACCTCTGTACCTCATATAGGTTCATAGGTAGGTAGGTACTTGGCTATTGGCCCTATGGCCTATATAAGCCTAGCCAAAAAAATGTACCCTGGCTTTCGCCACCCAAGAAAATTATTTTCCTGTACCCACAGAAGTGATCCCTGGGGTGAATTTCCCATTTCCCATCCAATCATCAAGATTTTTCTTGAAGAGTGCTAATGAGGAGCTCTGGTTGACATGGATAGGTAGTCTGTTCCAGAGTATGGGAAGTCTATGGGACAGGAATCTATCCCTCCAGCATGTTCTGTTTACTGTGGTGACAAGGTTTAGGTCCCTAGAGCGTGTAACTCAGAGGGATTGGGATTTCTTTAAGTGGAGCATGTCCAACAGCTCTGGGTTTGACATAGCTTTGTATAGACCTATATCATTATTAAATAATGACTACAAGATATTCATGACGATATTAACTAACAGAATGAAAATACAACTATCCAAAACAATAAATAATGATCAAACAGGATTTATATATCATAGACACACACATGACAATATTACAAGGATGATTTCTCTTATAGAATATGTTAATAAAGAAAGTAAACACTCATAATTGGCTTAGATATAGAGAAAACCTTTGATTCCCTAAATTGGGACTATTTATTCAAAATCCTAATGCTATTTGAATTTCCTGCATCCTTTGTTCATTTCCTAAAGAATATATATACAAATAATTTAGCGTATGTCAAGTTAGGTCCTTTTACCTCTGAATCTATACCTATAACAAAAGGCACTAAACAAGGATGTCCCATGTCACTGATTCTATTTGTTCTGGCTATTGAAATATTGGCAGATTCAATTCATAACAATATAAAAATCAAAGAATCGATGTTTATGAACAATACAATTATAAAGTAATGCTATTTGCTGATGACATATTACTAACATTATATTATATTACTAATACAAAAGAGAAATTAGAAGAATTAGATATATTAATTGACACATTTCACATAACTTCAGGACTCCATTTCAATAAGTCAAAATCAAATTTTTTTTAAATAAAAGAAAGAACTGCAGATTAAGGGGGATCACATCCTAGGGAAACAAGAATCTACCTTAAAATATCTAGGAATTGAGCTATGCAAGGATAATAATGAATTAGTCTCAAAAACTACAATAATATCATCAATACAATTAAAATCTCTGTGGAAAAATGGAACAAAATAATATTAACATTTGAAGATAGACTACAGTTAAAAAAAATGGTTTTACTACCCAAGATCCTATATATAGGCTTGGCAATACAACTGTTACCAGAAAGGAATATACTTAAAGAAATAAATTCATTCCTAATAACATTTTTATGGTTTCCTAAAAGAAACAGAATAATATGAGTACATCATATCAGACCATGAAAACAGGTAGGATTAAACTTTCCTGATATAGAAACATATATAATAGCATCAATATCGAAAACAATCTCAGATTGGATAAGTCCAAATTTCTCTGCAAATTGGAAAGAATTACTAACTGTAATATCAATAAGTGAATTTGATTTGCAAAAAAAAAATCAAATAACAGACAAAAACTATTTGCCATGGCACATATTATGTATTAGTATGCAATATAACATAACTAAACCCACTAAAACCCTTATGATTAATTATTACATTGACTCATTTAGGAAAATTATTAATGCAAATATAGATTTAAAAATCTGGTTTGATTTTTTAACACCATTTATAGTCACAAAGAACTTTCCACATAAAATATATAGAAAAATTATTGATTCCTGTGAACAGAAAGGGTTTGTTTGTTGGCTCCAGTGTATCAAAGAACTAAAAGGTCTAGATATGCAAGTAATAAAAACAACATACAAAATTCCACAACAGGACTGGCTAACTTTACAGAGTATTCTTTCAAATTCACAAGATTTAAGTAGAATAATTAACAATTTTTCATTTAAAGAAATACTTAAATTTACAAATTACATATATGAAATCATATATAATGACTTTGACATGGGAAACAGTATTTCAAAATTTTACAAAATATTGATAAACTATAAAACAACACCCAAAACCTCACATTGGAAATATATAACAAAATGACACTCAATACAGTTAACTGAAGCTATTAAAACAAATATCTTATTATCGATAAAATATACATCCTTTACGCAATACTGGAGGGTTTTTAATTGGAAGTGCTTGCACAGAGCATTCTTAACCCCAGACAGAATCAATAAAATTAGTTCTTCGATAAAAGGAATATGTTGGAGATGTGAGCAAGTATACAATGCAGATTTGAACCCCATTCTATTTGATTGTGTTAAAACTAAGCCATTTTGGGATGTATTAATAACTTTCTATAAGTTTTATTTAATGAATCATTTTATTTAACTAAAACTCTTCTATTATTAAATGTGAACGAATGTCCTCATTTGACTAGGTCAAACATGTATCTAGTATGGACTATACTTGCAGTTTCAAGGAAGTGTATAACAAGAAGATGGCATACAAACACAATACCAACTTTGGAAGATGTCTACAGCATACTGAAGACCACAGCATTATTGGAAATTAAAATTAAAGAACTAAGAATTTATCCAAAGCCTTTTATCAACAACCCTTGGGGGAAAGTCTTATTGATTGACACTATACAATAATTGATCAGGCACTCTGACAATGGATTGGACATACTTATAAAGTAACTGTATACATTAAGATCTGTTAGTGTCAGGCTAATGTAAGTAGTGTACATAGTTATTTAAGATGTTATGTATAAATACTATGGAATTCAGTCAAATGTATTTGAAAACTAAAAAAACATTTTGAGAGAGAAGAGACAATTAACCAATGGAAAAAAATATTAAATGTGTTGCCTAGATATTTTAAGTGTCTACTGCTCACACAGAACAAAGCACCAGGCTAAGCAGATTTCTTAAAACAGAAAACCAAACTGAGTAGATAAAACAGAAAGCAACTCTATCAGTCAGAGACAAAAAAAATAAAAGTTTACTTTCCTCACCCAGCAGGGAATCACCACCAGTGCTTTAATTGGGCTTGGGCTACTGGGGTGGGATGTAGGGTGTAAAAGTTTACTGATTGTATTACATGTAAAATTAAGATTATAATTTCCCTTGTTTTTACAGGGGTGGGTGTCTAGATTACTGTCCTTGGCTTAAACTATAAACAATTTTTTGTAAGGAAATAGGCATGAAAAATAAGTCAAAATGATGAAAGGCATGAAAAATGCTAAGCTTTTCACATATGTTAATATATTATCTAGTTTTTCTCATTTAGCAAAAGCTTTCAGTGAGAGACAAGAAGTCTACTTCTGAAAGCATTTAGCCAGGGAATTATCGACATTGTGTTCTGACTGAAACTTACAAAGATTGCTTTATGCTTCTGCAAAGTTGTTAGCTTTTTTTTTCATTGATGACTAGTGTTACTTGAAGATGAGCTGACTGCAGGTGCAAGCTATTAATCTTGCAAGGTCTGAACATTCTTTGCTGAGGTAAAGGCAAAATTAAAAGGTACAGTGACATGCAGTTCAGTGAAAAATAAAGTTTGAAATTATGGATAATGAATAAGAAATAGTAAACTCCACAGCAGCCTTAATTCTTTAATGTATTTACTACAACAATGCATAATTTAGTTTTATTTAAAGGTAGCTAGGGCACTTTTTCTTGGGTCTACAAGTTAAAGTTTTCTGAAAGCATATAAGCTATTTTTCAAATCTAGGAGGGGAATTGAGATAAGAAAAGAACAGATAGAAATCAGTGTAAGTGGTTCAGGTTGTAGCATACACTTTAGCATGGGTAACCTTAATTGTAGATTAATTTATGCCTGTGTGTGCCGATGTTGATTTGAGGCATGTGTTCCTATCTAGGGGGTTAAGCCTCATTTGTTGAAAATGCATATAGTTTTGTGTGCTTGTTCTAAGTTAATACTGGATGGTGTGCTTTGAATATGTGTTTAGTTTTTTTGTTTGAAGGTTTTCATTAAAGCAAAAAGTTTTGAAAAATGTGACATAATTTCAGATGGAAATGAGAAGAAACAACAGTATAAAATATCAGCCTGCCAAACATTCATGTGTGCATTTAAGACTAAAGTTGGAAATACAAATTAAAGAACTCTTCATGTGTAATAGATAGGGATAAGAGTTGTTTATTATAGTGGCTACTTTATCTACAGTGTCTTGGAATCTAAGTCACCTTACAGGTATAGACAAAAAAAATGTCAAGTGTAACTAGTAATAGTGCAGAAGACGCATTTGGAAAGAAATAAGTATGTGAATTTGATATAGAAAGGATTTTAAAATGGATATTCAGCAGAATATTGAGGACAAAGGAAAAGGGGAGTAATAATACTGATGGTAGAAGGTCTCCAAAAGTGTTGAGTGGTATATTTGTGGTAGTAAGATGCTATTAGCAAAACAGGATGATTACACTGGTATTTATTTATATTCCACCAAAAACTACTGCAATGAAACTTAAGAAATTTTAGGGAAAAATAATCAGCTTTCATTAGGGGATATTACTTATTGGTGGGGACTAGAATTGATTTGCAGTAGTGAGGATGTAAAAGTGGGACATGCATATGAAATATAACAGAAGATGGTATATTCCCGAAGAAAATTATGAAAATGTTATGTATGGAAGATGTGAATTCAGTAGTAGGACCTTGGACAAAATGTTCATATTATTCCCCAAGGTACAATAACTGGGCTAGACCGGATAGAAATGATATTTCACAGGAACAATGTGCATTTAACTAATAGCTTAGACATACATCTAATAACTATTTCACATCGTGCACTAATACAAACTAAGATAAAAATGCTGGGTAATGAAGTAAAATTAGACAATGGTGCTTTCCCACCTACACGTTAAAAATAAAAAAAAATGGATGTTAGAAATCATTCAAGAATTTTGAAGGAAAATAGACATTTCTTCAGAAGGGATAGCTAGTGAGTGGGATAAAATGAAAATGGAGTTCAAAAATAGGGCAGAATTAAAAGCAAAAGAGATAGAGTTAATACATAATAGGAATTGTTTAGAGGGACTGACAAAGATTAAAGTATTTTAGTTTAAAGGAATTTTACAGAAGAAGAAGAGGAGCAACTGCAGAGTGCTGAAGAAAAAATAAGGGAGTATTTGGATAATATATAGAAATTTAGAAAGACTGATGTTAAGCAATTATTTTTGGTAAGTCCATAGTACAAAACTCTAGCAGAAGGATTTAGACAGTAGAAAATAAAAAGGGCTGTCATCAGACTTAGGGAGCCTGTGACAAGAAATATAACCAGAAATCCTATAGAGGATTAGAAATATTTTGAAAATTTTGTGGAAATTTGTATAAATCAGAGAAAGATGAACATCAAGAAAGAGTACAAATGGAAACATTTATGGAAGACTATTATATCAGATTAGAGGAAGATGAGTCTGAACAACTAATAGTTAAGAAAGGATGAGATGAGATAAAAACATTATGATGTATAATTAATCTGCAGGCAAGTCTTCAGGAACAGATGGCATTCATGTGGAAGCCTGGACATTAGGAGGGAAGAGAATGATACAGAGCTAGAATATTTTGTTTAATAATATTTTAAAAGGAGAGGAAACACAAGCATCTTAGAAGAAAGGTGTAGTGGCTATATTACCCAAAGAGGGTAAAGACCAATCATATACATCCTCATATAAACCCATTTTGATTTTAACCCATGAATATAATGCACTTTTGTCTATAATGGCTAAATAAATGACAAATATGATGTCAAAGCTGATAGATATGGACCAGTATGGTTTTGTGGAAGGGATACAAACATTTTTAAATATTAATAGAAGAATGATGATACAGAGGGAAGCAGAATGTAAAACTGCTGATGTTGGTGGGACTTGATACAGAGAAAGCATTCAACAGAGTAACCTGGGGTATTTTAAATATGGTAATGGAAGCATTTGCATTCCCTGATACAATAATAAGGTTAATTAGAAGGCTATATCAGGGGTCAGCAGGAAAAAATCATAATGGGAGGGTTCCTCTCTGATAAGTTCTGTTTGAACAGAGGAACAAGGCAGTGGTGTCCTCTTTCCCTTTTGTTATTTGCATCATATTTAGAACCACTGACAAAATAAGGCACTCAGAAAATCAATTATATAATTGGTATGGGATTCAAGAACAATTGACTTTATTTATAGATAATATTATTTTGTACCTGCTGGAACCAGAAAAGCACATCTCAGTGTTGTGGAATATTCTGAGACAGTTCCAGATTTTTCAGGGATATAAAATGAATGAAGATAAAACAAAGGCTATAGTTATAAACTATGTAACTACAAATTAATTCATAGGTTCATAGGTTCATACTAGGCTATCTGCCCTAGGGCATTTATAAGCCTAGCCAGAGTGTGTGTGGCTTTCACCACCCCTTAGGATGAGAATACTATACCCATTAGTTTGCTGTGCCTCTGTCCAGCAGTGACACAGAGATGATTCCCGGGGTAAACCTACGATCTCCCATCCACTCGTCAAGATTTCTCTTGAACAGAGTCAGTGAGGGGCTCTGCCTCACATGGACTGGGATTCTGTTCCATAGTGTAGGGAGTCTCTATTTATATCCGTGTTGAGGTTTAAGTCTCTTGCTCTCATGGCTCTGGTGGATTTGGATTTTTTGAGGTGGAGCATGTCCATTAATTCCGGGTTGGACATGGCCTTGTATGTCAGGCACAGATCACCTCTGAGCAGATGGTATGCGACTGAATAGAGCTGGAGTTTCTTCAGTCGGGCAGCGTATGACATATGTTTGAGCCCCTTTATCCTTTTGGTGAGGAACTTTTGGGGTCTTTCCAACTGCTGCAGGTGTCGGGTAAGGTACATTCCGAATGGGGCATTGTACTCAATCATTGGTCTGATAAGTGAGGTGGGCTATGTAGAAGGTCTTCATAACCACTTTGGCAATGTGAGTGTCAAAAGAGAGGTTACTGTCAACTGTGTCAACTTGGGTCCCCAGGTCCCTGATAACTTCTTCTGTGTTTAATGGATTACCACCTATGTGGTAATTAGGGGTTACCTTGTTTTTCCCAAAGGGTATGACTATACATTTTTTGGCATTTAGCTTAAGGCCATGGCTCTGGCACCAGTTATCCATTTCTATGAGACCTCTCTGGAGGATGTCTGTGTCTGATGGAGTGTCAATTATGGTGCCCAGTTTGCAGTCATCTGCAAATTTTGTCAGCCACAATCCCCCTATGTTTGCCTGAACTTCAGAAAAATAAATGCCGAACAAGAGGGGGCCCAGGACTGAGCCCTGTGGGACACCGCTCATGACCGGCTTAGAGTCTGACATGGCACCAGCAACTCTAACCCTGTGGGTTCTGTCCTTGAGCCAGTTTGCAACCCATCTTGTGACATATGGGTTTACATCTAAGCTGGTAAGCTTTTCTATGATGCCCGAGTGGGGTATTGTGTCGAACGCTTTTGCTAGGTCAAGGTAGGCTGTGTGAACTGCCTTACCCTCATCAATGGCCTTAGTGACTGTTTCGAAAAAGTCGACCAAGTTCATGAGGCAGGATCTGCCCTTGACAAAGCCAAATTGGGTAGGATCCAGTGTCTGTAGGTCCCCAATGTCTTTATTTATGAGTTCCATTATGATCCTCTCCATAGCCTTGCAGACAAGGCTCATCAAGCTTATGGGGCGGTAATTTCCAGGGTCCGTAGAAGCACCGCCTTTGTGGAGTGGGAAAACAGTTGCTGTACGCCATTCTTTGGGTACGTATCCTGTAGTAAGGCTAAGATTCAACAGCAGCCTTATGTGTGGGTTTAGTTCCTCATTGAGTTCGTGTAGTACACAACCGGGGACACCGTCCGGTCCCATTGATGCTGTGTTTTTTGCTTTAGAGAGAGCAGCTCTCACCTGGGCATCTGAGATGTTTGGGAGGCTAGACTCTGGTGGGATAGATATTTCTCCTTTTGGGGGGGAGGGAGGGGAGAAATTTGCACTGAACCTGTCTGCCAGTATGTTGGCAATGTCTGTGGGTTCAGTGATTGGTGCAGTAATACCCATATTTATGGAATAAAGTGAAGTATTTAGGTGTACAGATTAAAAAGGATTCTGTTATGGAAACTTGGGATATGTGGGAATCAGCTAAACAAAAGCTAATACAAAAACTGAGAAACTGAAAGCTCTTGCCTATGGATATGGATAGCAAGATACAGCTGATAAAAATATTTTTAGCCCCTTTAGTTTTATACACAGCTCAGGCACATTTTTATTAATCAGAGGGGAAGTTATGAATAGTAATTAGTAAAGAGTTAACAAAAAAGTGCAACAAATGAATAAATTAAATAAAAAATGACCACAAGTGTAGGTAGCTAGAAAACAAAGTGCTTTCTTATTTCCAGACTTCATCAGCGTATAATAATACAAGCTACAATCAGACTTTAATAAGGTTTGCCAACCAATCCATAAACTCTCTTAATTAATCATGGTGAGATAATCACTAAATGCTAAATACTAAACACCTACTTTACAATAAGAAATCTCCATAAATGTCACAATCCTGGTTAAAAATAATAAACAATAAAACATTTTAATTCACATTCAAAAATGAAAAACATAAATAATAATAATAACAAATAGTCCATCTGTCAAACATAATCTTAGTGCTCTTAATCTTAATGCACTGGAAATAGACACCAAGTCATTCATCCCTGTTATTTTACAAGCATTTACACTTAGATGCCAAAGAAGTTACTTATACTCAAGCTGTGGTTTATAATTACCACCTTTAACTGTCAGATCACCTCTATCAATATTCTGCTAAACTGAAATCTAAACCAATGCACAGAAGATTAATAACAGATTATCTGGAAGCAAACCAGTCACTAAGTAAAACTAACATGAGAAATATGTTCAGTGGAAAAACTGTAGGAGGAATGTGGAGAGTTTTGAAAGAGAAATTGTTTGAATGCAAAAAAAAACAATACATTTTTAACACCAGAATCTAGACACAGAATGTCATGAGGATATATTTTCATAAGAACAAGACACTTGATTAAGGTGAGATACAAAAAAGTATACAAAATGAAAAAGATGCCAAACTACAACTTCGAAAACCAAAATAAGTTGGAGTGACAAATTAAGCACAGTGTGAGACAAGATCAAGAAAATGTAGAAATTTTATATAAAGACGTTGAGCATAATAGGAAGCTATTCTACAGATAAGATAAGATGTGGAAGGAGTAAAGGCATACAGATTGATAAACAGTGTGTAGATTCTAACATTTATTCTCAGACAGAAGAGATTATAGGTTCATAGGTTCATAGATTAGTACTAAGCTAACTGCCCTTGCGAGCCATTTTAAGCCTAGCCAATAATCCTTTGTGAGACTCAAACCCTGCACCTTGTGTTTGCAAGGCAAACACCTAAACCATTAGGCCACCCTCCCAACAAAATCTTAAGCAAAGCAGTTTGATTTCACAAAGGGAGTGATTAATTGTCCTAGTGACATCCAGGTAACCTCAGATACTGAAATCAAATTACATTATATTGGAAAAGAACTATGCAAACTGGATAAAAACAAAGCACAGGGAGGAGACAGAATTAGTAATAATGATCTGAGAACACTTCAGCAAGAACTTACAGTACCGTTATATTTATTATTTACTAGGCCGTAGAAATATTGGTATATTTCTTAAGATTGGAGACGTGCACTTTTTAAACCTGTCTTTAAGAAAAGGTGAGTAGGACAACCCCATAGTCCTTTAAGTTTACTTTCATGTTGTGGAAAAATAATGGAGAAGGTAACATTGTATAAGTTATTGTCAGAACTGGAAATAGTATGACTTGAAACCACATATCTGCATGCATATGTTGAAAATAAATAAATCTATTACCGCCATGTTTGTTTTATAACAACATAATAACAACTATGAATGAAAAAATTGTGCTGTTACATAATTTATACAGATTTCACTTTAACATTTGACAGGGTCATACACGAAACACTGATCAATAAATTAGAACAACTAGGTATTGATTTATTCTTGATAATACGGATAACTGCATGGCTTACAAATGGGACATGGCAAGTATCGTACATCAATTGGACAGGTAAAATTCTTGGTTACAGTCCAGGTGTCTCATAGGGCTCTGCCCTAGGCCCTTACTTGTTTAGCTTGTATCTTTCAGACCTAACTTTTTCAGCTGAGCTGTTCTACAGTCTGTATACAGATGACTTTAAACTGGGTAAACTGATTACTTATGTTACAGATAGGTTATGTCTGCAAAAGAACTTGACTAAAGTGACCGTTTGGGCATTGGAGAATAATATGCCGATAAGTACATTGAAGACTAAGCATATGAGATTTGGGAGACATAAATTAAAAGGTGAATATTTAATACAGCACACAGTGATTGAAACTGTAGATTCATTTAAGGACCTGGGTATATGGGTAGAGTCAGCTTTGAGTTTTTCTAATCATATCAACCAATTTGTTAATGATAGCTATGGAACTATAGCCTTTATAAAAAGATTTATAAGTCTAGGAACTCAAAAATGATGAAGTCATTGTTTGTTTGTTAGTTACATTAGACCAAAACTTGAGTATAGAATAAAAATATGGAAACCGTATAAGAAAGTAAGCATGAATAACTGGTAAGAGTATTGTGGGAGTACATCCATGGATGTGAAAATTTAAGTTATTATGAAAGACTAAAATATGTGAACTTGTACTGTGACTCAAACAGATGTTTAAGAGGGGACTTTATTCAGGTATATAGGGCATTTAGCGACAACTACCTCTGGCAATGTTTGTGGTTATGAAAAGGTAGTTGAAAATCATCAGACAACCGCTGTAGAAGATTCTATAAGACTGAGAAGTGTACTAATTGGTTCTCTGAGAGAGCAGCTGGTGCATGGAATAAACCACCAAATTATCTTAAAGCAAGTAATACTTCAGCATTTTTTAACAACAGCCTGGACACCTATTATGGGAATGACTGTTTGGTATATTGATAGGCTATAAGGACATTAATGAGAGTGCTTGAAATATTTGTATTTGTACTTAGGTATGCATGTGTGCATTATTTCATATAATGTATTAATCTAGTCAGCTGACATCTGAGTTAAAAGTCTGAAGACAATGATTGAAAATAAAATGACTAACTCCACTTAAGCTAAAAGTCTGTAAATGTAAAAATAATTTTACTGAAAAAGAGATTAACTGAAAAAGCATAACACACAACCAGGCACTTAATTCTTCACATAATCCACTAATCCTTAGGGTTCATCTCCCGCAAGAAATAATTTCACCAAGTTAGACTGCTCAAGATTCCCTCACAATTAGACGTTGCCCGTTCGATTCTCAGTTAGAGCGTCTTCTGTGTAGCGACATGCGTGAATGGGCATTCCTTCGTTGAAGGTTGTGCATTAGGCCCGGCAAGCCAGTACGTAAAGATCTACTGCCAATCATTAGTGGACTGGAGTTCTGCTGTGGTGACCCCTAACCAGGAAAAGCTGAAAGACACAAACAAACAGACTGCTCAAGATTCAACCTCCCCCTGTGTAAGCTGAAAGAAAGGAAAATTCTTCCAAAATGCAGAAATCACTGCCAGTACACACAAACTCTACTGGCAGTGATTTCCAATAAACAACAATAATCAGCAAGTTCAACCTTTGGGAGATGGGGCTCATTGAACTGCAGGGAAGATTAATTATTCACTGTATTTCTTTTGTATGACAAAGCTTACCTACTTTCAATACATGATATAGCCCAACACACCACCCAATCTTACTAATAAAAAGAAGTCCAAACCTAAAGCTAATCCTAATGTCAGACTTAAACTCAGCATATACCCCAACCTCAACCCATCAAAACCATCATCCTAACTCTAACACCAATGTCATCTCTAACTCCAAATTCAATAAAACTATCATGTCAGCACACAGGTTGCAAGTCCATAAAATGTTTATTGTGTAAATTCCACAAGTGCTTTCACCCTAACTCAATTGTAGGGCTTTTTCAAGTGTAAAAACAGTGTAACTGTTCAATCAGCCATCTTTAAATAACTTCATTTTAAAAAAAGGCGCCAAAACCAGTCTGACCTAAATTTAAAGTAACCACGCACATTTTTACAACTGTCAAGTTTAAAAACACAAATAAATTCACTTTGTTTACCAAACATTAATAAACTTGATAAAACTTTGAATCAAAGTAGCATAAAATAACGCAAAATAACAGTTCTATCTAAAAAAGAAGAAAAGGATGTCAAAAATTTAAAATACTTTAAAATTATGTTAAACAATACAATCAAAATGTTACTTTAATAATTGTTTCAGTGGTTGTTTTAAGTAATTATTTTGATAAATCTTCTGCTTTTTTAATCAAATAAGGCTTAATAGAAATATGCTCATTTAGTCCCGGGGGTGGGTGGCATTCAATCTAATTGTGTACTCAGCCCTGTGTAGAGACTGTCCTAGTTTCTACATAGGGAAGTCAGGGAGAGCGTTGAACAAACTAATTTATGAACATTTATATAACATAAAAAAAGGGAATATTAATAATGCATTAAGTAAACATTTACAAATGGAGCCTAAACACACTGGCTTTCATTTTGGGATTCTTGAACAAGTACCTATTGACCCTAAAGGGGGAGATTGGGAGAACTGGCTATGCTGTAGGGAGACCTATTGGCAAATTAGACTGAATGCCACCCACCCCTCGGGACTAAATGAGCATATTTCTATTAAGCCTTATTTGATTAAAAAAGCAGAAGATTTATCAAAATAATTACTTAAAACAACCACTGAAACAATTATTAAAGTAACATTTTGATTGTATTGTTTAACATAATTTTAAAATATTTTAAATTTTTGACATCCTTTTCTTCTTTTTTAGATAGAACTGTAATTTTGTGTTATTTTATACTACTTTGATTCAAAGTTTTATCAAGTTTATTAATGTTTGGTAAACAAAGTGAATTTATTTGTGTTTTAAACTTGACAGTTGTAAAAATGTGCGTGGTTACTTTAAATTTAGGTCAGACTGGTTGTGGCGCCTTTTTTTAAAATGAAGTTATTTAAAGATGGCTGATTGAACAGTTACACTGTTTTTACACTTGAAAAAGCCCTATAATTGAGTTAGGGTGAAAGAGCTTGTGGTATTTATACAATAAAAGTTTTATGGACTTGCAACCTGTGTGCTGACATGATCGTTTTATTGGATTAGTGGTTTTGTTTCTACGATCTTTTTCTACTTGTTTTTTATTTATTATTCTAACTCCAAATTATCTGACTTGTGCAAGTATTACAGTAATGATGTTCAATTGTCTGGTGTTTTGTTTTGTATAATATTCAGACAAATTTAATTTAGCAAAAAAGGCTCAACAAAAGTGTTTTTCTCCAGATTATCATTGGTCACATGACCCAGATACTTATATAGTGAACTAATATTCATTTACTTGGGCATTCACTGGGTTACCTTTGTTGAATCCTTTTAATTTCTTTAGGGTTTTAGTTTAAATATTGATGCAGAGATAAAGACTCATTAATATCATTCAATATGCTGTAAAAGGTAATGACTTGGCACATAGGGGAAAGCTGAGGAATTTAATGTTGTTTTCCTAGTGAAGCTTGTGATAAAACTATAGCAGTAGAAGAGCACATGACATTTTACAAAAAAAAAAAAAAAAGAAAAAATGTTTTTGTTTCATAGTTTGGTAAATTAATTGTAGAGGTTCACCACCCACCTTTTTGATGAACATCCCATATTTCATATCAGAATGATGAATTGTACTTGTTTGTTTATTAATTTTAGTTGGGTAAGTCCAGCTGGACAAAGCCATTTTTAGTGGAGACATTAAAAAAATTCCAACTCGATACAAGAAAGAACAGACTCAGTGACAGCGGCATTAGACACTATCATTACATCATTTCAGTTTTAGTTAACTAGAAGGTATATCATAGCAGGTAATGCATCTATTTTATTACTCATTTGCATTTAGTTTATAACTGACACAATTGACATCTACCAATTGGCTAAATAATTCACTTTTTCTCATGTTATCATGTTATTACTTTTTGTTGTTCTTCACTGCAATTTTCTTGACTCACTTATGTGTTAATTTAACTTTTATTTTGCTTCATTTTTATCCCAGGTCATGGCTGAAAAAGGTTTGATGGCCAGACCACTTAATTGGTTAACAAATAGTTATATAATTAAATACACAAACATAGCTGAGAAGATTCTAATTGCCTCCATCAACTTTAGCTGACATTATAAAATGAAAAAACAGAAGCCCAAAGACAGCATAAAATGACAACACCAAGAATAATGCTGGCTCATGAATCAGTTATAAGTTTATTGATAATGGTTACACTCTTTCATTCCAATATCACAATGGAAAAACACAAAATTCTTCATTTTTGTACAAACAATGACTAATGTATATAAAGAAAACAAGTAAAAACAATTTTCAACCTTTAAAACTTTTAGTAAACTTATAGTTAACTATATATATATATATATATATATATATATATATATATATATATATATATATATATACAGGGTCTATGTTAAATGTTTGAACATCCAAAATGTCGAACATTACATGATCGAGTCCAAATGTTCAACATTTGGATGTTCGGACATCAAATAAAAAAAAAGTAAAAAAAGAAAAAAAACACTTTAACAGCGCCCCCCACAACCCCCCTACTTAAATAGGGTCTATATGAGAACACCGAAAGTTCATACTTTCGAATGTTCTTACATCGACCCCTATTCAGCGAATGCTAAAAACAGCGAAACAACAGATAACCAAATGTTTTCCTAGGGAAAGAATTCAGTTGTCCGTTTCTGTCGTTTCGCTATTTTCAGCGCTGTGGTGGAAAGTTATGGGTCGGGTTCAGATAAGTGTGCGATTGGGCATGGGTTAGGTGAGTTAGGGTTAGGGCGCGAGGGAGGTATGTGTGCGATTGTGTGGACGTGAGGGTTAGGGCGGATTAGGTGAGTTATGGTTAGGGTGCGGGTGGGGTGAGTGTGCGATAGTGACGGACCTTAGGGTTAGGGCTTGGGTTAAGGTAAGTGGATAATTAGTGGTGTTTGTACAGTTTAGTGTAGGGTTAGTTGTAAGATTTTGGGTGTATGTGTGTGGATTGCTGTTTGTTTGGTGTGCTTGTGTTGTGCATATGTGTTTTGGAACAGCAAATTTTTTCCCTAGGAAAAAATTTGCTGTTCTGAATGTGCGATGTTGTCAGCATTCGCTGATTAGGAGTCGATGTAAGAACATTCAAAATTGTGAACTTTCGGTGTTCTGATATAGACCCCTTAAATATACCACCTTCGAGACCACACTTTAGTGCGAAAAAGGGAAATTCTCCATATCTGCACCGTACGGCACCGTTGAAAGTCCATCTTCGAACACTCAGAATTTAGAACGTTTGGTCTTGACCACGTAACGCTCGAAATTTTGAGCGTTTGAAGATTTGTCAGGTACCCTATATACATACACACACACACACACACACACACACACACACACACACACACACACATATATATATATATATATATATATATATATATATATATATATATATATATATATATATATATATATATATATATATATATATATATATATAGACATGAGAGAAAAAAATATACACACACACACACACACACACACACACACACACACACACATACACACACACTTATATAAAAATCTTTCATATAAAAATACAAACAGATTTATAAACCTGCATTGGAAATAATGCACATATAGCAACAAATGGTGGAATCTACAAGCCACAAATTAGAGGTTGTCTGCTCTTAGATTCAACATACTATTAATAGAAATATTATAATTCAAACCCAGGGGGTTAGGAAGGATTTAGGTGAAGCTGCTAATGCAACTCTCTATTCTCCAAACATCCTCCCCAATTATTCCTTCACCCCCACCCCCATTTAACAAGGGGATATTCACAAGGCTGAAAATAACATTTTTTAAATCAATGCATACTTTAGCATGCCTATTTAATCATTATTTTTATCAGTGGTCTTAATTGTATATGTATGCTCATAAATTCTATTTCTAAATCTTTGCTCAGTTATTCCAACATAAAATGCTGGGCATTCCAAGCAACTAGCAATATACACCACCCCAGCAATACTACAGTCATACTTCATTTGTTACTTCCTGAATAGAAGTTTTGTTGGTAGTTAAACTCACTAGAACAGTATTTTCCTAGTAAATAGAAGTTTCCCCATTATTAAATTTGGGCCCTTCTTCACAAGCAATTTTTCCAGTAAGACAACTTCACTTTTATGTTCATTCTGCTCTTTATCAATAATGAGATTACAGCAGATTAGGGAAGCATCATCTGTATATTTTAAGAGTGCTGAATAAATAAATTGTTGTGAATATTGTGGACAAATGGTGTAAACAGTAATGAGTCAGGGGTTAATTCTTCAAAACCTGTATTAACTGCCAGACTAAAGAGTGCCCGTTCACATATCAGGAGTCAAACTTGGGCTACCTGAGTAAAAACCAGTAATATTAACTATTAGATCACATGGGAAACCCAAATTGTAAAGTATTCAGTGCTAGAACACTGAGATGGGTACATAGTTAGTTATTAGGCATGCAATTTTGGACACTGCTGTGGATCCTAGCCTCGTTTCTCGTTTGCTGCGAAAATGATTTGGTTAAGTGACCTGTTCAGGATCAGAAACTAATGGTGGCTGAGGGAATCAAACCGTAGAATAGGAAAACCACAAAGTTATCAGCTCATAGCCTTTTTGCATGATGCTCACCACTGCTCCCAATATGCGATGGCCACCAATATATGTAATCCCCATGCTGTGCTAGTAATCAAAGAGCCTGAATCCTCACCACTGACACTGGAGAGGGATGTGCACTTGGAATACAAATGGATGCACTCAGTATTTCCAGATGTAGACCTCTCGGCATCAAGTACAATTTCTCTTAAAAGCACACAGCTCTCGGCATCAAGTACAATTTCTCTT
The DNA here is from genome assembly GCF_019279795.1 of Protopterus annectens. Lineage (NCBI taxonomy): Eukaryota > Metazoa > Chordata > Ceratodontiformes > Protopteridae > Protopterus > Protopterus annectens. Next base: position 389,350,638 of record NC_056748.1, on the reverse strand, counting down.
AAGAGCACACAGGGAATGCACAAAAAAACAACAAAGGAAGAAAAAATTGTTCAAAACACCACAGACATGAAAAAAGTTTTGCCACAAAGCCCAGGGAGTAGTGTACATAATTGGATGTAAATTTCCATATAGAAAATGGTGTATTGGACAAACTAAGAGAAAAGTTAAGATCAGAATTATGGAACATTTGGGGATATTAGGAGAGGAAATGTAAACAGCCCTGTGGCAAATCATTTTCCAACTGAACACGGAGGGTTGGAAGATAGTTTAAATTTAAGTGTTTTAGCCTGAACACATTTAATTAGAGGTGAAAGCTTTAAGGATAAGTTAAATAAATTGTAATGTAGGATAATTTTCAGCTACAGAACATTGTACCCTAAGGGGATGAATTTGGATGCAAATTTGACCTTGTGAATATCCATATATAGCTATTTAAGTATTCATGTGTAATATATTCATGTTTGAAAATAGCAAAATATATTTATAGTGTATTAGATTTTGTATAAAATAAAATAAGTTTTTAAGATAATTAGTTAATTGATTTTGGTAGTTAGGGCAGTTTAATTGTTTAATTGTTTGATTGGAGGACTGGGTGTATAAATTTGACCATTTTGTTTATGTGCAATTTATTCCTTGAAGGTGAAAGGCTGAGGTACCAGAATAAAATCAAAAATGTTTAATGGTCTTTGTGGTGAAGCTTTTTCCTTATTTATGGTGTTTTGAACACACAGGAACACAGTCAGCCTGGGGTCTGGATCCTTCTATATCTGTCTCCCTTCAGGTCCCCAATAACACTCCCCACTGGTACAGCTGTAGGGTTAGGTCCTCAGCCGTGTGCCCAAGCCAAGTCCTCAAGCACCCTCTCTGTAATTCCAGTGCTTCATGTCCCTGCCCCAAGTAGCTGACACAAATATTCTTTAAGATTTAATTTTCACACATACACACCTGGGAAATGCTGGCACAGATTACCCGATCTACCAACTTTGCCCAGACTATAAGATAGATTGCCACCTGTAAGTTACTATAAGGCTCTTAAAAGGGTATCTAATTATACTTTGTAATATTAATACTAACACAAATGGTAGTAGTTCACAAAGATGGCTAAGCTTTCTAGAGTGGCCCACATAGTGTCACCAAATAAATATAAGCACTCTCAAAGGTTAAATACTTTCTACAAGGACCAGCTGCAATAAAAGTTTTAAATATATTTAATAATAAATAATAAAAGAACATGAAAATATTGAATATATATTGACAGTAAACCACAGAGTTCAGATCACAGGAAATATTGAAAAGAACATTGATGGACAGACTCAGACAAATAAAGAAAAACATTATATGTAAACTAAGCTTCACTATATTCCTGACTGAATCTAAAAAAAATACTGTTCCCTAGTTAAGTTACTTACTACTGCAAGGCAAGATGTTGTGAGTGAGGGTCTTTCTAGTCAGGCTTCCCAAACAGTATAGTCAATACTTTGAGATTTCTCTTTGTAATATATAAAATATAATTTCCAAGGGGGCTGGCAGAATGACCTCATCTAGTCACCTGACTCTAGGTTCTCACAGTATTCCCCTTTGAAGCTGAGAGAAAAATTTAACATAGACGGCTATAATACACATCTTAAATGTTTATGGCAATGCCTGGGGCTGCCCCTGTCCTTACTGAGCTAATGAAAAAAGACTTCTCCTAGACCCACCATCTCTGGTCCTATTCAGCACTATGGTGTGCTATTTTAATGGTTTAATAGCCCATTTACATTTCACTTATTTTTCTTAAAATAAGCCAGCTGGACCTCTGTTAAAGCATATACATTTAATTCAGCTGCAATAATACATGTACATTTCTTTTCATTTCAGCAGGGTGCACTGTTGATACATTTCAACACAAGCAAAGCTTACCAATACATTTTCAGCACAAGCAACTGTACAAAATCATTTTGATATACAAATGACATACAGTTCTAATACATTTGTAACCCAAACATTTTGTATAAATCAGTTTAATATTCAAAGGACATACCATTCTTTACAAAACTCCAGCTGACTATGCTGGCACTTGCCCATATCATTGCACTTTGCACTATTTTACAGACTTTTGTGTACAGAACAACAGAGTTTTTTCATGTTTTAAATATCCCAAAGGAGCCCATCTGGTTGTGTTTCCTTACTGTGAGGATGTCAGTAAATCAGGCTAGTACTGTAGTACCAGTCCTTCTGATATCCATCCAATAGTTTTGAAATATTGCTATCCTTTATTGTCACAATATCATTGCCTTTACCAGAGATGAAACCATTTCAGACATAATAAATGACTTACTGTTCCTTACAGTTTAGTCAGACTAAGAAATAAGTTATACAGTCATACAGGGTTGGCAGCATCTGTTACCAGTGGTACTGTGGGCTCTTTGATTACATAATTGATTAGGAAACATTTGACAGTTGGACAAGCCTAACAAATGTAAATTATTATTACTTTAAATGTTCACAACCTTTTTTTCTTGATCCATGTTTCATATCACTAAGCTCTAGAAATAGGTACAAGAAGACCTACACTGTAAACTGAAATACATGGTAGAATAAGCTGCTGAAAAGTCACTTTGTGAATGCATCTTAAATTACGATATTTTAAAATGTCAGAGTTAAAAATTATAATTTCCTCAAGTGGTTAATTCAGGTGAATATTCTAATGAATATTGCACAAACTTTCTGAGATCCTTAAACCACAACCTTTTTTAAGGATTTCATGGTGATGATCATTGAGATTGGATTGTATAACATTCATTGTACGTTTATATTTATGGAATACTGACTTTGTCTTTACCACTGAATAAACTGCCCCAATAGTGCCCAGCCAGGGTCTCTGCATTTATGGTGATCCAGGTTCAGGAAAAGGCCTTAATCATCAGATGGGCAATCAGCATGGGAAGAACTGAGCTTCCAACCAGCAGTTTTCCATTCCTGAGGCTAGTTTGTGAGTTTCTTGGAGCCTGGCTTTTACCTGGTATTGACAGTGAAGGACAGGTTGCTATGAGAAAAGGATGTGGGATACTGGTAGATGCAGTGAAGGCATTCAACAATATGCAGATCTGGCATTTACAATGTTGCAAGGCAGGAAAGATAGACTGGAGTTATATGCATCAAACATTTAGTGGCAAAACAAAACATTTTGCAGGATAAGTTGTGCACACTACCCACACACGAATTATTCAGACTTCTGCTCTCTCCTCCCGTCTGGTACAGAGTAGAGTATCCATCAAGCAGGGCTCAGTAGCTCTTCTTGCTGGGCACCTTTTTCATTTAGTCACCTTTTGTATTTATTTATTAACTAGAATATTTACTAATCCATTAGGATCTTTGCAGTTATGACATAGGCCCTTGTAGCTATATGAAGCTTTCAACTGCCAGTTAATTTTATATATATATATATATATATATATATATATATATATATATATATATATATATTCGTTGAAAGATGTTTCCATCTAACATCTCTCCATCGACATGAAACCATTGAAATTCACTTTCGCGAATCCCAGAATTTTTCCCAGGGTAAGGAAGTAGTTGGCCATCTCCACAACATTGCCCTTTTCCCCCACTGTAGTGCAATCTCAGAGTTGGTATATGTAGTTGGGGGGATGTGAGGGGCGAAGCCCCCAAAGTTAGGTGGGTTTCATTTAGGCCAAAAAACTAACTGAAGAAACACAGATTAAAACACAAATGGAAGGCCCAAGGAAACAAACTGCTGCAGTTAAAATCCAGAAGAACTTTAATCTAGAAACTTTTTGAAAAAAAAATTGTTTAAAACTATGAGAGATAAGCGCTTTCCTTCACAAAAGTACATGAGCTTCATCAGATAAACATTGCTGGAAGTACACACACAATTTGCAACTTTTGTGTTCAATCACATGACTGCCAAGCCCCAAGGAAATGAAGCATTATCTTAAAGGAGCCACCAAAAAGAAATTCACAGTGTGGAGCACTGAGTCAATTCAATTGATAAAATTTGCAAACAAGGGAGAAAAAAAAAAAAAAAAAAAATATATATATATATATATATATATATATATATATATATATATATATATATATGAATCTAGGTCTGGGGTGCCTTCTGTGTGGAGTCTGCATGTCCTGTGGTCGCGTGGGTTTCATCCAGGTGCTCCGGTTTCCTCCCACATCCCAAAGACATGCTGTAGGTGTATTGGACACTCTAAATTGGCCCTAGGTGTGAGTATGTGCATGTGTGTGCCTTCTGTGGAAGGTTGGGCGTCGGGCTGGCAACTCGACACTGTAAAACTCCACTGCCAATCATGAGTGGACAGGTGATCCGCTGTGGCGACCCCTAACCAGGAAAAAGCCGAAAGAAGAAGAAGATATATATATGGATCTACTTCATATGGTCAACATTTCAGAATGTTGAAGACCATATGGCTGAGACCATATGATCGACATTTGAAATATAAATCCTGTATTTAGGGCTCATCTTTCCAGTGCTTTTAACTTGAGCAAACATGCTATTGAAACATATTCATTCAGTCCAGGCCAATTATTGGCATTCAAATTTAGCTGCCAATATAATTCATGATTTTTCAGTAATAAGGTCCATGGACTTTCATTACTGTTGGAGGCATTTGTTCCAAAATACAAAATTTGAACGTGTGGTGTGGGTAACATTTTATGTGTCTGTAGAGGGCGTTTGTCTCTTTTTTTAATTCTGATTTCATACAAATGTTCATATATTCTATCCTTCAGTATCCTCTCCATTCTTCCTATGTAAAAACAGGGGCAGAACATACACAGTGCACAATATACCACCTTTGTTGTACAACAATTGAATCTGTTTCTTATAGCAACCATCTGATTGCTCAAAAAATGTAATGTCACACCAGAATATTGGGGCAGTAGGTGCAAAAAAACACACTTTTTCATCCCCATAAATTCAGAATGTTGCTTATGTTGGTTTTTGGACCAAATGTGTTCTAATATTGTTTTCAAATTCTGGCCCCTTTTGAACACCACTCATGGACCCAGCCCCACATAATCAGGAATGGTATTCTCTTGTAGGAGAAGATAATTATTTTCCAGAATTAATTTAATAGAGAGACCTTCAGTAGAATAGGTTGTAATGAAATAATTCCCGAAGGTCTTTGTGTTTGTGGTCTCAGCCATGGGTGGCATTGATGTAGTATCCCCACCATCTAGGACTTCCTGACTTCCGTTGTTGGTCACACAAGGGCTTCCCAGAATTGGCACAAAATGATGAGACACACGTTTATTGATCACGTCTAGCATCAAGTTGTCTACAAATTTTGTAGGATAGTCATGTTTTAAAAACATGTTTTTCAGCTATATGCACTCATCCCAAAAGCCAGTATCTTCTGTGGTCATTCGGGCTGCTCTCACAAACTGGCCCTTAACCACTGCCGTTTTCTGTGTTATAGGCTGCAAACTGTCAAAATGAAGAAAACTGTTTGAATACATGGATTTCCTATAAATTTTGGAGATGAATCTTCTGTTTGTGTTGTCCTTGGCCAACCATATATCCAGGTAAGCTATGTTTACATCATTACTCTCAAAGGTGAATTCTAGAAACTCTGTTGTTTGATAAATATATGCCAAAAAATGGGGGATGTCGTGAACTTCACCATCTCACGGGATGAAAATATCATACAAAAAGCATGTGTAGAATCTACATGATACAAAAAAGGGGAGTTAAATAAGAACTTCTTCTCCCATTGTATCATAATAAAAATAAACAAAAAGATTCACTGAGCTCACCACCAAAGGCAGTATGAGTGGAAACCAAGTAAATGTAGAAAGCAAACCTGCTGCTGCCACCCAAGCTGAAGTAAAATGTTAAAATCAGTTCCTTTATTAACAAAATAAAACGTAATCCTGCTGCTGCTGTCTGGATAAGCTCTTTCGGTTGTTGAACCTTTATCAAATCCTAAAGAAAAAAAGCAGCTTCCTTTCATTTAAAAAGAGCTTCCTGCAGCACATTCATTCAGTCATTCAACCAACCATTAAAGTTTTGGTGTATGGACACACCTCTCATTCAGAGTGCATGTTCTATTCACTTAGTGTTAGCTAAAATCTTGGAGTTTTTAAAGCTAAAGGTTCAACAACCGAAAGTGCTTATCCAGACAGCAGCAGCAGGATTATGCTTTATTTTGTTAATAAAGGAACTGATTTTAACATTTTACTTCAGCTTGGGTGGCAGCAGCAGGTTTGCTTTCTACTTGTATCATAATAATGTTGGCAAAAAGACCTCCACATGCTGCACCCATGGCTATACCTGCTTGTTGTGAGAACAAATCACCTCCAAATTTAACAAAATTATTTTTCAGTACAATCTCCAATAAACTGACATCAACATTAATTTGGTCTTGTGCGATATTCTTCTCCATCAAAAATTCAGAAAACCATTCCACTCCTAAGTCATGAGGAATGACCGAATACAAGTCCTTGACATCCACAATGATAAAGGTGTATGTGTCTTTGAAGGAAGGTCATTCATTTTTTTGTAAAAAATTCCCACAAATCATGGCAAGCATGTGGCTCTTTGGTAACCAAACATTTTAATCTAGTGTCCAAAAAGTTGGCCAAGGGGTGGGTGATAGAACCACAGCCATCAACAACTGGTCGCATAGGTGGTTGATCTTTGTTTTTGTGTATCTTAGGCAAACCAAACATGTGGGGGATCTTAGGATGCATCACATTTAGATAGTCATAATCATCAATTGAGATTTGTTGGTCAATAAAAAAAGTCATTTAGATTTGCCTTTATTCTGTTCTTTGCAACATTGCACTCATTCACAGACACCTCCTTATAGATGTCAGATGCAAAAATGGACCTCATTTTCATATTATAGTCACACACATTCATTACGACCAATCCACCTCCTTTGTCAGGTTACATGGTCCTGATTTCTTTGTTGCTTTGTAAATCATTTAATCTCACAGTTTCTTCTCTAGAAAAAATAATATTTGAAAATATGTTCTCTTACCTTGCCATCTAAATGTGCCAAGTTGCAAATATCTAGCTCACAGATTTTTTTCAAGAGAGTTAATCACAGCGTGGATTGGGGGATTATAAGTGCTGGATATCCTTAATGGTTGCATGGCTGATTCCACATTTTGAAACATCACCATGAAATTTAATTTCCTTAAGATCCATTAGTGTGTTTGCAACAGTCATGTGCCTGTTAGGTACAAAAATTAGACCTTGAGCAAATAAATCCCCATGACAAGCATCAGTGTTAACAGATGAAAAATTGGGGACAGTGAAATCACCAGTAGAATTTGTCATGGTGGTGCATGGGGGTAGCATACATGTAGTAACATCAGGGACTGAACTTAATTCCACTTCTTGTAATTCCGGCACCTATTCTGTCTCCTGGTTCCTCATCTCCAGTTTTGTTGAGTTGCATTTGAGTTCTGCGTTTGAAGATTTCTGTTGTTCCATTAATTGTTCTGAGGGGAGTACTGGTTCCTGATCCTTTCTGTCATCTGGAGAACTGGAGTGGTCCCGTTTTCTAAAAAATAGCCCTCATTTTCCTACTCCAACAAATCATCCATCACATCCTGTCTCAAGTCAGTTTGCTTGTCACCCAGTGCATGAATATTAGCATTGACCTTAAATCTGGTACCCCAAACTTGAGATGGTGGGGGTGGGGTGGGGTGGAGTACACCTTCTTTTCTTTGTATTCACATCTATCCCTCTCAAGCTTCCTAACTTTGCGGGAATTAATTTTTTGGATCTGTTCATTAATACTCCTGAAAATGCAGATATGTTCATACTTAAATGATTCATATTGCAAGTCATGAATGATTGAATTGCTCAAGATTTCTAGATCCGCCATGATTTCATCAATTAATTTATTGTTATATTTTACAATCATATCCATATACTCCATCCCATATCTATCAAACAAATTCAAACGTTCATGATGTAACTCACAGTTAGGAATGAGACCAGTTGGGAAGTGCCACATACGTAGGCCTTTTGGTACTACATGCGCTTAATACATTCTTTTAAATATATCCAACTGTAATTTCTTTACTTCCAGTTCAGCCAGTTTTTCTTCAAAATTGGCATTCTCCTCCACATAGGATTCTATGAACAACACTTTAACCATTCACCCAGTAAAGGTGGCTGAGACAAAACCTGTCCCTGTGGTTTTAAGAACTGGAAGATTCATTAATTATGTTTAAAGGTGATGTATTTAAATTGTTACCTTTATTTTGTAATCCAGTACTATTAGAAGCAGAAAAAAAAATTACCAGAATTCAAGTCCAAGTTCCTGGAGGCACCAGAAAATTCATTCTGTGTTGGCGGTACTGTAACTGTATTAAAATGAGGTGCTGCAAGATTATCCACCTTCTGTGAGAGCATAGCTCTCAACCTTCCATCTTCAAAATGAGGAACACTTGCCTTCATAATGAGGAACAAATGGGCAAAATGTGGAACACATACTAATGGCTTACTAACAACTTTAGCTAGGAAGGTCTTAGGATGGTTAGAATATGCTGGTTTTACTTATAAAGAAGATCCTTTAATGAATTAATATGATTAATTTCTATTTATTATGGATTTCACTTAAAAAAATTCCTAACACTGAATGTGTGACAGACTCTTTCAATGTGGAACTTTGAGGAACTTCGAGGAACATGAACTTTTTAAGACCCCAAATGAGGTACGTTTCTCATAATGAGGTACACTTGAGAGTTATGTGTGAGAGTTGCTGGATGAGTAAAATCAAATCACCTACCATCGGTGTTGTCTGTAAGTCCAACACACAGGAAGAAATTTGTGAGTAAGCTGCAGTCTGTGGTCCGGTGGCTATAATGCAAAACAAAAGATTAAAACACAAATGGAAGGCCCAAGGAAACAAACTGATGCAGGTAAAATCCAGAAGAACTTTAATCTAGAAACTTTTTAAAATAAAAACTTGTTTAAAACTAATAGAGATAAGTGCTTTACTTTACAAAAATACATGAACTTCATCAGATAAACATTGCTGGAAGTAGATAGACAATTTGTAACGTTTCTGTTCAATCACATGACCGCCAATATCGCCATCATAAAGGAGCCACCACAAAGAAATTCACAATGTGTAGCACTGAGTCAATTCAGTTGACAAAATTTGCAAACAAGGAAAAATATGTATATGTGTATATATATATATATATATATATATATATATATATATATAAAATAGTATAAAATTAGAAAAATGAAGACACAGGTATGTAAAAATATGTAAAATATAAACCCTGTATTTAGGGCTTATCTTTCCAGTGCTTTTAACTTGAGCAAGCATGCTATTGAAACATGTTCATTGAGTCCAGACCAATTACTGGCATTCAAACGCAGCTGCCAATATAATTCATGTTTTTCCAGTTTTAAGGTCCATGGACCTAAATACAGGGTTTATAGTTTACATATTTTTACATATTCTGTCTTCATTTTTCTGATGTTATAGGGAATGTATTTTATACTATTTTATATATATATATATATATATATATATATATATATATATATATATATATATTTTTTTCCCTTGTTTGCAAATTTTATCAGTTGAATTGACTCAGTGTTACACACTGTGAATTTGTTTGTGGTGGCTCCTTTACAATGATGCTTCATTTCCTGGGGGCTTGGCGGTCATGTGATTGAACACAAAAGTTACAAATTATATGTGTACTTCCAGCAATGTTTATCTGATGAAGTTCATGTATTTTTGTGAATGAAAGCACTTATCTCTCAGAGTTTTAAACAAGCTTTTATTTCAAAAAATTTCTAGATTAAAGTTCTGGATTTTACCTGTGGCAGTTTGTTTCCTTGGGCCTTCCATTTGTGTTTTATTCTGAGTTTCATTTAGTGCGGTGTGTATTCTGTTGTGCTACGGGAAAATTTTCGACAGTTTCATGTCAGTGGAGAGGTGTTTGATGGAAATGTCTTTTGCCTATATATATATATATATATATATATATATATATATATATATATATATATATATATATATATAAAACACACACACACAAACACATATATATATATATATATATATATATATATATATAGAGAGAGAGAGAGAGAGAGCTATAGATATAGATATATAGATAGATATAGATAGTGTTAAATTAGGGACTTACATTTCAAAGTAGTTATTAGGCATTAGACGGACCTAAAGAGGTAAAATAGGATGAGAAATATAGTGGCAGAATTTTGTTTTATTTATGCATAAATTTTAGAAAAGACAGTTAAGCAGAAAGGAAGAATAACCTTGCTGGTCAAGCATGAGAGATAACAGTTTCCAAGGGAAGGCTACAGACTGTTCTTTTTCTGTTCCTTTAGCTACAGAATGTTCCTTTGTCAAGGGAAAATGAATATGAATATATTAATATATATTAATATAAAAATATATAAATATGAAAATGAGGCAATAGAATGCTAGATAAATGCCAGATAAAAAGGCACATGCGAGACCAGGCATGGAAAGCAAGATAACCAAGGCTTAAGAGGCATGTAAAGCATTACAGAGTTTTGCTATTATTAAAATATATTTCAGATACAGTTAGAAAAGTCAATTAGTTTGACCTGACATACAGAAAAGATTAAAATAGCCAGCATTTTAGAAATGAAACTTCAATACAGACACTCGAGCCATATCCAGCATTTTAGAAAGGAAGCTTTAATACACACTCGAGCAGGAGTACAGAAGACAGACCAAATAAAGACTGTTTCACTTTACATTATTCAGGACAATCAGAATAACATGCAGAAACTTTGGCTATATTTAGCAGCACTGTTATTACTAACCAGCATCCCAGCATTTCTACAGACTGTTGTTTATCAGCACTGTTAATGAAGACAGTATTTGGGTATTGTAAGCATCTAATAAAGCCTTATTAAATGAACTACAGTGTTTGGAGAATTCATTCTAAAAAGTCACAAGACTTGGCACATAAAGGAGAGACTGGCACATGTTCAGCACGAGCTTGGGTAATTAGATTTTAATTTAGATAGACTTTTCTTCCAGTCTCATTTCAATTGTTTCCAGTTAATTCCAGTATAGTACGGTCTCAATCAATTCTTTCATATATATATATGTATATATGGATCTATCTTCACCGACACCACATAACCGACATTTCACAAACCCTCACATGCCCGACACACCATAATCCCGACAAGCAACAAACAAAACAAATCCCCGTCCAAAAAGCACACACACAACACACACACCCAAAATCCTTACAAAACCAACACTAAACCTCACATACACAACTACCTACAACCTTAACAACTATCACACAAACTATCACAGTATAGAATATATATATATATATATATATATATATATATATATATATATATATACACACACACACACACATATATATATATATATATATATATATATATATATATATATATATATATATGGTTTCCCTTCAAAACATCTAAAACCCATAACATCTAAAACCATAACATTGAAACCATAACATCTAAAACCCAAAATATCTAAAACCCATAACATCGAATTTCATAACATCTAAAATGTGCATCACAACATTGAACACTACAAATCACATGAAAATAACATCCCCTCCACATATGATGACACCAAACTAACAAACACACTTTTTCCTACATTTCTGCAGGGGGTTAAGCCCCCCCCCTGCACCTCCCATGTGAGAGGCTCTGCCCCCACCCTCACCCATAAATGAAATATACCAACTCTGAGATCACAGTACAGTGGGAAAAAGTTCATTTCCTAACTCCACTGTATCATGATCACCATAAAGAATGTACACATAATGTCTATATCACTTAGTGGTATGGCCTAAAAAACATACATAGTGGCAAAATAAACACTATATAAATAGTATAAATTTCTATACTGTATAAATAATAAAGAACTTGGATTGAAGCTCCAAAGGCGGTGGTGTTTCCATATTCATAAAGGATGCGCACACCTCCGGACTGGTAGCCCAACATAACACATCAGAGATACTTCAGGTCCAGCTAACATCGGGTAAGACAGAAATTCAGGTTGTAGCCTGCTATAGGTCCCCAACCATGTCCCAAGACTCACATTCCACGTTCCTTAGCATCCTGGAGAATATCACGGTCCAACCTAGCACTCTCATACTGGATGACTTCAACTACCCCTCCATTAACTTGGAAAACTACTCATGTAACAATACACTTGCCCAATGTTTCCTGGAATTCATTAATTCCAATATCCTGGACCAGCTCATTCTTACCCCCACTAGAGGTAGCAACATCCTTGACCTGGTCATTACTAACATGGATGACCGTTGCTCTATACCAATAGTCAACTCCTCCCTGGTTAGATCTGACCATAAACTAATCACCTTGGAAATCCACATTCCTCCCCCCATCCCATAAAGGTAACTACCATGAAAAAGTTTTCCAAAGCTAACTTTGGACTCCCAAAACAGAGGTGGCTAACCTCACGGCACCCATGCAATTGGAGAACAGTCGCATGACTGCCGAATCATACACTAATGCCCTGTACAAACACGTACACAAATGCATGGATCTCTCCATACCCAATAGAACCAAGACACTCTCCTCCAAAAAATGGAAGCCAATCTGGTGGACCCCCTGCCATAAACAAACTCTACAACAGAAGGAGGAAACTGATGTGGAATAAGGTGAAGTCCCAAGACTGGAAAAACTCCTTTATCAGCCTCAACAAAAAGTTGAGATCCCTCATCAAATCCTCTAAAGCTAGCTATGAAAATAGAATTGCAGCAGATAGTAAAGACAGCCACAAGGCCTTCTATAGTTTTGTAAAAAATCTCCACGGCAACACCCAGATTTGTTTGGAGCTATTGCACAAAGCCCCCTCCTATAACGAGCCAACAGATATTGCCAGTATACTGGCCGACAGAGTCAGTGCCAACTTTACTCCTCTCTCCCCCACCAAAGGACCAATCACAATACCAGCAGATTGCCAGGCACCCAGTATTACTGCTGCACAGGTTAAAACAGCACTGTCCAAGACCAAGAATACAGCTTCTATGGGACCTGACAATATCCCTGGCTGTGTTCTACATGAACTACAGAGTGAACTGACACTTCACCTGTGTGCCCTGTTCAATCACAGCCTCACTTCAGGCTTTGTCCCTACCGAATGGCACACTGCTACAGTCATCCCTCTCCACAAAGGAGGAGTGACTACAGACTCTGGGAACTACCGCCCCATTAGCCTAATGAGTCTGATATGCAAAGCAATGGAATGCATCATCATGGACCTAATAAACAAGGATATAGGGAATCTCCAAACTCTGGATCCCACACAGTTCGGTTTTGTGAAGGGTAGATCATGCCTGCTCAACCTGGTTGACTTCTTTGAGTCAGTCACCAAGCTGTGGATGAAGGCAAGGTGGTTCAGACAGCCTACCTTGATCTGGCCAAGGCCTTTGATACCATTCCCCACTCAGGAATCATAGAAAAACTCACTAAACTATGCAGCAACCCCTATAATCACTAGGTGGCTGTCAGATAGAACCCACAGTGTGAAAGTAGCTGACTCAAGTCAGACTGTCGACCAGTCATGAGTGGAATTCCACAGGGTTCGGTCATGGGTCCTCTCCTCTTTGGTATCTATTTTTCTGAAGTTCAGGTCAACACAAAGGGATTCTGGCTGACAAAGTTCACAGACCAATTTCAAGTTGGGAGCCATAATTAACTCCCCAAGTGATGCTGACATCCTACAGAAAGGCCTCACTGAGACCAATGACTGGTGTCAGAACCGGATTTATATCAGATCATCAAAATGGCAGAATTTCAAATGCAGTAATGTCGAACTGCAAAACCCTAACAATATCAAAACCTCAAAACAGCAATTTTTTTTCCCAGGGAAATAATTTGATGTTCCGAGAAACACACCACAAGCACACTACCTGGTGGGAGGGTGGCCTAATGGTTAAGGTGTTTGCCTTACAAACACAAGATGCAGGGTTTGAGTCTCACAAGGGATAATTGGCTAGGCTTAAAATGGCTTACAAGGGCAGTTAGCCTAGTACTAATCTATGAACCTTTTAGGGGCTGGGAGAATGGCCTAATGGTTAAGGTGTTTGCCTTACAAACACAAGGTACAGGGTTTGAATCTCACAGGGGATAATTGGCTAGGCTTAAAATGGCTCACAAGGACAGATAGCCTAGTACTAATCTATGAACCTATGAACCTATGAACTAAAAATCAGCAATCCACACACATACATTTAAACATTACATCTAACCCTACACTACACTGCACATACACTACTATCTATCCACTTACCTTAATCCAGACCCTAACCCTAAGGTTCGTCACTATTGCACACTCACCTCACCTGTGCCCTAACCCTAACTGACTTAACCTGCCCCTAACCCCAAATTCTCACTATCGCACACTCACCTCACCCGCTCCCTAACCCTAACTCACCCAACCAGCGCCCTAACCCAAACGTTCGCACAATCACACACTTACCTTAACCCAACCCGTAACTTTCCACCGCATCGCTGAAGACAGCAAAGCCACAACAACGGCCAACTGAATTCCTTCCCCTAGGAAAGAATTCAGTTTTGTGCAGCTTCGCTGTTTTCAGTATTCACGGTATTGGGTTCAATATTAGATCATTCGAAATTCTGCCGTTTTGATGATCTAATATAGACCCTCAGAACCATGGCTTTAAGCTCAGTGCCAAAAAATGTGTCGTCATCCCCTTTAGGAAAAACATGGTTCCCATGAATTAACACATCTATGCTAGTCCACTGAACACAGAAGGCGTTATAAGAGATCTGGCAACATAGGTTGACAGCAACCTCTCTTTTGACCACCACATTGCCACTGTGGTCAGAAAGTCCTTCTACGTGGCACATCTCATTACTAAGGATTTTGTATCCAGGAAGAAAGAGGTCATTGTCTCCCTCTACTCTTCCCTCATTAGGCCAATCATCAAGTACAATGCCCCATTTGGCATGTACCTCACTAGACACCTGCAACAACTGGAGATGCCGCAGAAGTATCTCACAAAGAGGATCCTATATGAACAGACTCAAAAAAACTCCAACTATTCTCTGTCTCATATCACCTACTTAGAGGCAATCTCTGCTTGACTTACAAAACCATGTCTAACCCAGCTCTGTTAGAAATGCTACGTCTAAAGAAATCCCAATCCCTCCACACTACATGCTCCAGAGACCTCGACCTCATTACCACAATCAACAGAACAAGCTGGAGGGACAGGTTCATAACCCAGAGACTGCCCATGCTGTGGAATAGACTTTCCATACATGTCAAGCAGAGCACCTCACTGGCCCTCTTCAAGAGAAATCTTGATGAGTGGATAGGAAATAAAAAATTCACCCTGGGGATCACTCCAGTGGGTCTACCCGACAGAGGCACTGGAAACTAAGGTCAGGAGGCATGCTGCCAGGGTAATGCTATGGGCTAGACTTGTAAAGGCTCCAGGGTCATTAGCCTAGTACACACCTATGAACTTATAATAGCTATAGAAATAAAAACTACAACAGCTCATAGTGATACCACAAGATTAACAGATTAAGCTATAACATTTACACATTTGATGATACACTATTCAATATTATACATTTTAGATGTTATGAAATTCGATGTTAATGGTTTTAAAAGTTATGGATTTTAGATGTTATGGTCTCGATGTTTTGATTTTAGATGTTATGCATTTTAGATGTTTTGAAGGGGAACCATATTGTGCGAATGACATTCTGTCGGCATGTATGCTGCTGAAAATCAGAATGTCATGCACAAAATGAAAAGTGCATGGGATAGTTGAAGACACTTATGCAAATGCAGTAGTGTATTTGCATAAGTGTGTTCAACTATATGTACGGAGGTCAAGTTGCAGTGGGGATTGGAAATTCATCCATATCCCTACTGTAGTGCGATCTTGGAGTTGGGATATTATAGTAGTAGGGTATGTGGGGGGCACAGGGGGGCTTGCCCACTGCAAAAATGTGATATGTCATATAGGAGTTTGATTTACATCAGCTCCTATACGGCTATCATGTGATGTTTTCAGTGACAATGTCAACTGAAATGTGTCGATCATTTGGGTCGACATTGTGTAGGAGTGGAGAGTTGTGTGTGTGTGTAAATATATATATATATATATATATATATATATATATATATACATATATATATATATATATATATATATATATATATATATATATATACATTTTTTTTTTTTTTAGATGAGTGGAAACTTGGGAACACCCCACAGAGGCATATGGAGAACATGCAAACTTCACACATGTAGTACCCAGAACTTAGGACTGAACCTAAGACCTTGGAGATGTTAAGAGAAAAATTTTAGTTACTGACTCATTGCACTGCCTGAGAATCACTTGTATTTTCATTGGAGAAATACTCAAGGTAGTGCTATGATAATGTGTCTGACCATGCTCTAGACATAGGGTCTCTTTTTTAAAGGCAGATCCAAAAATTTGACCAAAGTAACGTTCACACTGATGCAAAGATCACAGTACTCATTTTACTGTTGATTGCAGTGTTTATGACCTATGGGTACATTTTCATCTTCACAACTTATGAATGGCTTACCTTCCATCACAAACAGACAACCAGTCCATAAACAGAATCCTTGTCTTCTACACATCTTTTCTGAGATGAAGCTTGATTATTACACAGAGTTTAAAAAAATCATAGACCTTTATTTGCCTGCATTTATTTAAGGAAATAGTATTTGTTGAATGAAGATTTATTTTTGTAGAAAGGAATGAAATGTTACCTGTTAAAATTCAGGGTAAAACAACATGTCTAGTCAAAGGTGGCATTTGGTGTCATTTGCCTGTGGAAAAGAATATGTTAAGTAAATAAAAGTTGCTTAGTCCTTTGTGTTCGAAACATCTCTCGATGTAAACTACTTGCTTTTCTTAATCAATTCACTTCCTTTACAGATGTAAGATTTTGACAACCCCTAACAAGAAAATAAAAATGTCCTTAGACCTCTGTCAGAATTAACATTTATTGTACTTTATTGTCATTTAGAGATGCCATGTGTGCAATATTTTGAAATTGTGTATGTAACCCGACACTTGATATATTCATAACTATCTGCAGGATATCATTTTGTTACTTTCTTAACTTCCTTATACACCAAACGAGTAACACCAGCATCTTAGATGCTTCATTTAGACTACACAAAGGGACTAATTATGGTGTAAGCATCATTTAATTAATTATACCCTTTACTTTTGTTAAAGAACAACAGAATCAGACAGACACTGCAGTGGCCCATAGACGCACATAATTATAGATTAGCCATTGTTTACAAGCACCAAAGCATTCTTACTGAACAAGCTTTTAGCTGCATATAAACACAAGGAGTAATTAAACCTTGAATGTGGGTCTGTTGTATTCTATAAAAATTCTTTCAGCCTGTAACTGAAAACTGGCTCTTAGGAATGCTTACTGCATTCTTAGCTACAGCTGACTCCAGCTCCCTTCTCTGTTGCCAGGGACTGGCCGTTAGATGCATTCTTTCTGAGACGGTCTATAACGGATCATACTTGGAGTACCATGTGCAGTTTTTATCTTATTAGTACCTAGTAAGCTAACTAAGAAAAATAGCTGCAGAGAAGGCCTGTGATGTGAATGAAAAAGTATTAAGAAATGCTAAAAAGGTCAGTTTGATGTTTAATTAGCTGAGGAGGAAAAGGGAGGGTGCTACAACTGTTATGTTTAAATATATAAACACAGCATGGCTGAAGATTAAGGAACAAACAGGACAGAAATCTGGGATGCTTGCAGCACAGGTCATCTGCAAAGGGAAGTGTTTTAGCATAATATGAACTAGCTTTTTCACAGACAGGTCATGATACTACAAAAGTTCAGCAAACCTGTATCCTTTTTGGCAGATGCTTATGAGCTGTCTACTGAGCTCCAAGGCCTATAAAATACTTGATCATTTTGAATTTGTTGGAGTGTGTGTACATGGACTTCTACAGGCATGATTTAAATTTTTTCATACAAGACCTTGCATTGCACATAGTGGGCTTATCAGTTTAATAAATTTGAAAGCAGTAATATTTCCCTTTTGTAATTTAGACACCTTCCTATGGCTTGTAATATATACATTTTGTTGAAAAGATTCAGATCCAGGCCTCACCCTCCATGCTGACACATGGTGAAGTGGGTTAAAGTAGGCTCATGGAATAGGGATAGAAGTGGTCTGGTACATGGTAGTATATTTGTGGAAATTAAGTGTGGGACACAAAGCAGGTCACTGTATACTATGCTCATACTGTGTGATTTTTAAAATATATTATGTGTCTAATTAACATAAATATCCTGTGGCGTGAACAGATAATACATACTTAGATTGTGGACTTGGATTGGTTGGGGTTTGAATATGACAATGTGTAAGTAGTGATAAGTGTAAAACAAAAAAGGGACATCACCCAACAAGAGGAGATATGGTTGTCTTACACTTGTGTGAACATTGACATGCTTAAAAAACTTTGGGGTTTGAGGGATGGCATAATGGTTAATGCATTTACCTGACAGATCCAAAGTACATGGTTTGAGTCTTACCTTTGAGGGAAATTGGCTAGACTTAAAATGGCTCACAACAGCAGCCATCTTAGTACTTATGACCCCCTATGAATCCAATAATATTAGTATAACTTAGATGGCTGTTGTGACAAACCCTGTTTATAAGTCAGTGTAGCCTGTGGGTCAGGTTATTGATAGGAGCTACGTTAACTGTTGATGCGTGACGTGGAAAGCTCAAGGGATAGACAGTATGTTCCTTCTCACTATCAAAGGTGACACCGTGTGCCCTGTTTTTTTCTAGCGAACATTGTTATGGGTTAGCAGCTTCATTCAATGATAGTTTATCTGAGGCAGGTAGACGAGTTTCCATAATCATAGATATGTTTGAGTGGATGGAGCTCCAGCCCCAGAGGCCCATCTGTAGGAGACACAAGACAGCTAAAAACTTTTTAAATGAGGGGATGCTGTGAAGGATTCTATATACTGAAAAATATTTTTACAGCATGGACAAATAAGCAACCATACAAACATTGTAAATATCTCTTCATTTTCAGCACTTTATTTTATAAGAATTTATTATTCATTTCATCCCATCCTCAGTGTACCACACACACACACACACACACACACACACACACACACACGCACACGCACACGCACAGTCACACGCATGCACACACACACACGCACACCCGCACACACACACACACACACACACACACACACACACACACACACACACACACACACACACACACACACACACACACACACACACACACACACACACATTGCTGTCACTGGCATCTTCATGCCTCCACTCTTTCAAGATCCATATTCATCTTTCCCTGGATTATTTGCTGTTTGTAGGAAAACAAACATTACATTGGTTTCATTCCATCTATACTGGGTGAAGGTGAAATATATCAGACAGCAAGTAACTCTAAACTACTGATCCACCTCTAACTATGTGTTCACAAGTACATAAGAAGTTGACATTTATGACTCACCTTGGCCCCACAGAACATCTCCATTGAAGGAGCAGTGACATTTACATAAGCATCTATAATGTAGTTCTTCAGTATGCAGCGATATTTCCTCTACATCCAAAGCAATATCAAGAAAACCCATCAAAAACAAGGCATGCTATACAGAAACAAATATTTTCTGAGCATACCCACAAAAATGAACTCTAGTCAAAACCTACCTTCTGCCTTCACTACTCTATGGAGACCCAATTCTAGCTAATTTACAATAATTCATAAAAAACAAACTTGAAAGCTACTATTACCCATCACTATAAAGCTCTGCATACCCTTAGTTGGCAGGAATTCCACCGCCACCTCTCCTACGTTCAGCTTATAACAATACATAAAATCATACACAAACCATTTGGCTTGCCCATTTCTTATCCCTTTACTCAACATATATTTCCCCTAAAAGAACTATCATATCAGAAGGCAAACAACGTCTTACCATAAATAAACCAAATAAATCCGCTGTACAAAGACTATACTCATAACCAGTAGCAAAAAAATGGAACTTCCTACCTCTAACCACCAGAACTATTTCTAAACAACTCACCTTTAAATGCTCCCTGTAGAATACTTTAAAAATCATGCACCTGCTCCTGTGCCAGTCCCGGCTGAACTTACATACTGTACTTCACTCAGCCCCCTTCAACCTGAGTCACATCTCACAATCCTCTCCACCTCCTACTCCACTTCTTGTTTTGTTTTTCCCACTACCTTACCATATCCACTTTTCTGCAGACATTTCCTCTACCTCTTTCTCTTTCCTCCATTCTCATCTAAGCTACCTGAAGACACCCTACCCTACACTCTTCTTTTAATCTCCTTTTCTTTCCATCCTTACTTCCTTCTAAAACCCTAATAGGAACACCCTCTCTCATAGTTAGACGTCACTCAGTTTCCCCTCACTGTCTCTAGTAATGTAATCTCTAATATCACTTTTAAATGTCTTTAGAATTGTCATAGGTCTCATTTCTCGCATTCTAATCTATGTAACAAATAATATGATTGAGTTTTTACTCACATATTTTCTCCAACTCATGTTATTGTTTTTCATTGTAGTATACTATAAAACGTGTTCTATGTTTTTATCATTAGCCATTACAACATTTTTTCACTCCTATGTTTTGTAGTGTTACATGATACTTTATGGTTTAAAACATTTGTAACTGATTTTTTGAAAGAATGTGATGGTGGAGATTTTCTCCCTGGGCTTCTGCTGAAAATGTCCATTTTTTTGGCCCAGTAGGACTTTCTAGGAAAACAAAAGTCAAATAAACAAGTTCCATCATATCCCCTGCTGTGAAGTATAAATATAAAGTTAAGGCATTGTTATGCGATGGTCCATAGTATATCTCTATTCAGATAAAAATAGAAATTCACATTTCACTTATAGATTTATAGGGTGGGGTTTAGGGAAAAAGACCCCCTCAATTAGTGCTCCATTCTCAGCTGTACCTCTTTTGTTTGTACATTAAAGTCTTTTAGGCTTCTGTTGTACCTCAGGACCTTGTTTTACTTATGGCTTGCCAGTGTAGCTTATAGAATCTGATTGGAATGTGAAGATCAGTTTCTTGTTTCCTAATCAAATGCGTTCCAGGAGTCATGCTGCTGAGTCTAATTCAAGAGGTATGGGTGGGGAAATGAAAAACAGCAACAGACTGTCCTTGAATGGAATGGACTTAGCAGCTGCCTCTGTAGAGCCTCTGAGGATTTATTGAGAATGATTGTCATACTTCTGATTGTTTTTCTCAGAAATTCTCGTCAACGACAAAAAAAAAAAGGAAAGGGGGGTACTCTGATTTACTTAGAACAATAAGTTTTGCATTACCATGCATTTTTGAACAATGATAAGTATTTAATGAAGGAAGGGACAAAAGTATGAGGCAAAATCAGCGACATTCTGCAAAATTAGGTTGAGAAGTATGAGTGCACGTAGCAAGAATATTATTACGGCACTGTGAAGTCTGGTGGAGTGCAAGAGCAGTGCTGATTTCATTAGCTGACTAAACACATTAATGACATTTTACCTGTACCTATGTTATATGCAGGGAGTATCTTGGTGGATATTATTGCATTATATTACCTTCTACATCAATAAATCACATATTTTAATCCACCAGAACTTCATTTGTAATTGTTCTTTTTAGATTAATTCAACACACTGAGCTAAAAATGATTTATGGCCTTGAATAATATGTTTGATACAATACAACTTGCTGTTAATTCATGTGTAATTAAAACTTTATGTAGAATCATTTCTGGACATATTTCCTGTAAAATTAGTTAAATTAATTATCAAACTATGTAATTAAGCTGGCATTAGGAAATCACACATAAATTATGTCACTTTGAGAAAGGTATCTTATTAAATTTGTAGGTTTGAGTAGCTTTCATTTTTCCTTCTCACTTTTACTTTCTGTCTCTCTCACACTGTTTCCATCTTTCTCTGTCTTGCATTCTTAAGGCTGACGTCTTGGCTGGGCTCATCTCTATTTTGTGTACAGTGGTATTCAGTTTGCACATAGTATTAGGCTTCTGGATTTAAGATTAACGAAATGGTGCCATATACTCTGCATGTCTACAATGCACAGATTATATTTGAAGTGACATTCTACTTGGATCTCTGTTAAAGAAAAGTAATGATAGTGGCCACAGGAACTAGATGATTCTAAACAGAGTAAGTAATGCTCAAGGACTGAAGTGCAGCTTCAGTAACAACGATGGAGACAGCAACAAAAGAATACAAGTGTACTAAATGTTTGGGAACCTGCGGCTCATGAGTATATTTTGGGAATGACGTCATTCAAAACAGTAATGGAAACGAACTAAGATCAGAGAGAAAATGTCACTAACTATAAAGCAATTCAATGTAGAGTGGTTGGTTGAAGTTTCCACAGGCCATCCTTCTGTGACATACACAGGTACAGGCTACATTACAGGATCACTAACCTTCCACATCCAAAATATGGAACACTACCTTAAGGCTAAACAACACACCTAATACACTTGTAATAGGTGACTCTATTGTCAGACACACTGACGTCCCAATCGCCAGGCTGAACAAGGAGAAGGTTACTGTAAGCTGCCTGTCGGGTGTCAGGATCCGCCACATAACACAAGCACTCAGGTCACTCCAAAGCAAGTACAAGTATGACTCCGTCATTGTCCATGCTGGTGTGAATGACCTGAGACGTACCTCCCTGGACTACATGAAGAAAGATGTACAGGAGCTCTTTGATCATGTAGCCCAGGCCAGTATGACCCTGACCTTGAGTAGCATCTTACCCTCACCAAGAATGATGCCACAGTATAAAGACAAAATGATAAATTTTAACAATTGGCTAAAGTATTGGTGTCATTCAAAGGGGATCCAGTGTCTGTCAGCCTGGGATGACATGCTCGACAAGCCACGTTGCTTCACTAGGGACGGCTTGCACCTGTCACCCCTGTGTTTTCGAATACTGGCAAAACTCTTTGCCTCCCCCATAGTGCCTTTTTTAGGCAAGACTCAAAAGACAAACCCACCCCCATAGACAACACAAAGAAAAAAAAACTAAGGGTAATGCTGCTCAATGCCAGAAGTCTAAACCTCAAGATGCATGCACTCAAGACTCTCCTCAGTATGGAGAATATTGATATCTGTGCAGTAACAGAAACCTGGTTCAATGCTCCCGAGTGCACCCCAGCCCTACCAGACTATACTTCATACCATGCTTTCTGGCCCCAAAACTCGGACCTAACCACAAAAGGAGGGGGAGTATCCATATTTATCAAAGATACCCACACCTCCAGGATAGTGGCACTGCACGAAGCTTCAGAGACCATCCATGTGCAACTAACAGTGGGCAAAACTGCCTTTCAGTTTGTAGCCTGCTACAGACCACCCTCCCAAACACAGGAACCTCACTCAGCTTTCCTGAGAACACTGAAGTATATGAAGGTCTCTCCAAACACTATTATATTGGGTGACTTCAACTACCCAAACATCGACTGGGAAAACTTCTCAAGCCCAAACACCCTCGCCCAATGGTTCCTAGAATTTATAAACTCAACTGCTATGGAACAACTGGTCACCGCTCCCACAAGAGGGGAAAACATACTGGATCTGGTCATCACCAGCATGGGGTCTCTATGTTCCACACCAGAGGTATACCCCTCATTGGTAAGATTAGACCATAAACAAATCTCACTGGACATCCATATTCCGTCCCCACCCCTAGCCAAGGAAACCATGGCGAAGAACTTCTCAAAAGCAAACTTCACACTTCTCAAAACTGAGGTGGAATCCTTCAAAGCCCCCGGGCCAGTGGACAATACAGCCCAAAATGCAGAATCCTTTACAAAAGCATTCTATGGACACCTACAGGAATGCATGGAGCATGCTATCCCAAATAAAACCAAGACTCACTCCTCCAAAGGCAGGAGACCTGTCTGGTGGACCCTGGCCATAAATAAGCTATACAACAGAAGGAGAAAGCTACATGACAGAGCAAAATCCCAAAAAGGGAAGGCGTCACTGATCAGTACTAGCAAGAAACTACGATCCCTCATAAAATCTTCTAAGGCCAGCTTTGAAAGAAAAATTGCACAAGACACTAAAGATAATCACAAGGCCTTCTTTAGTTATGTCAGAAACCTGGGAGACAACTCCCAGATATGCTCTGAGTTAGTGCAAAATGACAAAAAATTCACTGAACCCACAGACACTGCCAACATCCTGGCAGAAAGGTTCAGTGCAAACTTCTCCCCCCTTCCCCCCCAAAAGAGCAAATGTCTATCCCAACAGAGTGTAGCCTTCCTGAGATCACAGATGCACAGGTGAGAGCCGCCCTTTCCAAAGCAAAAAACACAGCATCAGTGGGACCAGACGGTGTCCCGGGCTGCGTATTACACGAGCTCCAAGAAGAACTAAACCCTCATATAAAGTCACTGTTCAATCTCAGCCTTACTACAGGATATGTTCCCAAGGAATGGCATACAGCAACAGTGGTCCCACTCCACAAAGGTGGTGCCACAACAGACCCCGGAAACTATCGCCCTATAAGCCTGAATAGCCTGGTCTGCAAAGCAAAGTATCATCATGGAAATCATAAAGAAAGACATTGGGAACCTCCAGATACTGGATCCTACCCAATTCGGCTTTGTTAAGGGCAGATCTTGCCTCTTGAACCTGGTCAACTTCTTTGAAACAGTTACCAAAGCCATAGATGAATGGAAGGTAGTCCACACGGCTACCTGGACCTCGCAAAGGCCTTTGACACACTACCCCACTTGGGCATCATAAATAAGCTCACCAGCTTAAATATCAACCCCTATGTCACAAGATGGGTTGCAAACTGGCTCAGGGATAAAACCCACATGGTCAGAATACTAGGTGCCATGTCAGACTCTAAACCAGTTACAAGTGGTGTCCCACAAGGCTCAGTCCTGGGACCTCTCTTGTTCGGTATATATTTCTCCGAGGTACAGACTAACATGGGTGGACTATGGCTGACCAAGTTCGCAGATGACTGCAAACTAGGTGCTATAATCGACTCTCTGACTGACACAAGCATCCTCCAAAAGGGTCTCACAGAGATGGATAACTGGTGCCAGAGCCATGGCCTAAAGCTAAATGCCAAAACGTGCATAGTCATCCCCTTTGGAAAAAAACAAAGTGCCCACAAATTACCACATAGGTGGTAATCCATTAAGTACAGAAGAAGTAATTAGGAACTTGGGGACCCAAGTAATTAGCAATCTCTCCTTTGATAATCACTTTGCCAAAGTGGTTAGAAAGACCTTCTATATAGCCCACCTTATCATGAAAGGGTTCACATCTAGATCAAGAGAGGTCATTGTGCCCCTCTACTCATCACTTATCAGGCCCATAATTGAGTACAATGCCCCGTTTGGGATGTACATTACCCGACACCTTCAGCAACTGGAAAGACCCCAAAAGTATCTCACCAAGAGGATCAAGGGGCTCAAACAGATGCCCTATGCAGTTCGGCTAAAGAAACTCCAGCTCTACTCAGTTGCGTATCGCCTACTCAGAGGCGATCTGTGTCTGATGTATAAAGCCATGTCCAACCCAGAATTAATGGACATGCTTCACCTCAGGAAATCTAAATCCCTTAGAGCTACATGCTCCAGGGACCTGAACCTCAGCACAGAAATAAATAGGACATGCTGGAGGGACAGATTCATAACCCAGAGGCTCCCCTCACTCTGGAACAAAATCCCAATCCATGTCAGGCAGAGCCCCTCACTGACCCTCTTCAAGAGAAATCTTGATGAATGGATGGGAGATCGTAAGTTTACCCCTGGGATCTCTTCTGTGTCACTGCTTGACAGAGGTACAGTAAACAAACCTTAAAAGGGCTACCTTCTGTGACCTACTATGCAGAGGCACAGTCAACTAATCTAAAAGGGTGGTGAAAGCCAAACATGCTCTGGCTAGGCTTATAAATGCCCTAGGGCAGATAGCCTAGTATCAACCTATGAACCTATCAACCTATGAACCTATATACTTTAGAGTTTTGAGATGAGTTGGAAGAGGCAAATTGGAAGAATGACAAATCACCTTAGGCAAATCTTTTTGATGTTGGAAGAAACCATAGAATCTTGATAAAAGCAACACACAAACAGATAGGGCATGCAGACTCTACACAGAAGAAACCACAGACAAGAACTCAATCTGAGGACTAAGCCCTGAGAAACTGTAGTGTCACTCACTATATCACTGTACCAGTGATCAGCTGCTTTCATGCATGCCCTTCCCAGACCTCAAATAAAGTCTCTTATTGTGTACAATGCTGATTTTTGACTCTGATAGAAAGTGAAAAATTATGGCCAATGTGGTACTCTTAAATACACTGTACCACTACCCCCACATGCATGCATAAAACATACCAATGAGCACTTTATCCTGATTTCATTAAATATAGTGCTCCTGCCCCGCCAGATTAGTGACTGCTTGATTGTGATCAAACAGCATCAGGGGTAAATCACTTTTAGCCACAAAATGCCTATATACCCATCAATTACAGCCACCTTATCGACTGTAGATACCTCAAATGTCTGTTTCTGATTAAAAAAAAACATATTAAAATATTTCTGCCTGGTTTACAAAAATGTACACTAGACATGCAAAGCTATGTTAATGATTGTTTAACTTAACCACAACAGCATAGTCAGTTACTTTCATCCACAGACTGCCACCTACTAAGCCATATGTACACCTCAGATGTCGGATATTGAAAAATAAAGGCTTTGGTAATATATTTCAGCTTTGCTTCACACAGTAACCACAGAAAAGTATTCCAAATTGTTTCACACAAATGCACATTGCAGGTACAAAGCCAGAATAATGACAGTTAATTCTAAACACATGACAACATGGTCAGTCATTTTTATGCACCAACATCCCTAAGGCCAATACTCTGCAGTTATAGCATGCTGATAATCATGACTTCTTTTGATTTCATTTATATTGCTTACTTATACTTTTACAAAATAACACATTTAGTAGTGTCATAGTGATGAGGGATACAGGTGCACTGCAATGTCTGTAGGCACTAGATGTGCCATTAAGTGATGTCTGTATGTGACTTTTTTAAATTTCTGTATAATCTAAAAGCAAAGTCTAAGTTATAAAAGTCTGTCTTGAGAAAGAAATCAGTGCTCTGCCATAGTGACTCAGTCTAGATTACTAGCTCAGTTAGTGGAGTAGATGGCAGGAGATGGAGGAATAACAAGGTTATGCTTGCTTACCTCTCTTAGGATGTAGGGGTTAAATGCTCATGATTGGGTACATATATTGTGTTAAGATTTCCCAGGGGAAACCAGTGAATACATAGAGATGCTTGTTGTAAGGGGATGAAAGGCTTTTGACAGTTATGTCACTCATGAAAGTATGTGACATGCCTCAAATAGAGCCATTGCACTCTTGCTCCCAGATGTCTATAGGCATAAATGGGAAGAACACAGGGCCATACAGCAAAAACACTGATACCCCAGGAGAATGATGGTGTCACTTAGTGGTAGTCGACCCTCACTACTTGGAAAATAGATGGGCTGCAGGGATCTTATCCCAGAGGAATGAATGGTTCAGTAGAGGGTCTAGGAGTATAATGGTCAAAAACTGTGACAACAACAAAATAAACTTCCTTGAGAAGGGGCAATTGTTAGTACAGCTTCTTAATGGTACATTGCATTCTGGTTCACTATCCAGCTGGGATGCCTTCTGTCCTCCGTCTGGAAACCCTTCCTTTGTCTATGTGCATTTTCACCAATATTTCTGGTTTCCTTCTTACCCTAAACCATGCCAGCAGCTGGATTCATAATCTTTACAACTGCCAGTATACAGATAAGCATCTGGAATGTGATTACAAAGGGGCTGGAGGGTCGGACAGTGGTGATCAGCCATTTGGTACTAGGGATGTATTTGCTTTGCCCTGGGAACTAAATTCCCTTGCTGCAGCTCTAGTGTGCCTGTGGGTTAGGTGGGTGCTACTTTCACAGACAGTGTGCTAAATGTATATATTGACAAAGGTCACCATACAATAAAAAGCCAGGTATGGAGGAAACAGGCAAGATTCTCTAACTGTTGCAAGAATTCATAGACAAGACAGGCAGCTAAGGTCTCTGATCACTGGCAGAAGAAAAAGAAGAGATAGGTCTGAGGTCTCCAGTGGTGAATATGCAGTGAGGATGGTAGCTGGCATGGTGCACTGATCATTAACTGTAGGGAAGACTTAGGAAGCTGATGACACAGATCATTCTCATAGAGAGGGAGGGATGAGAAAATGGTGACTTTGGACATCAGTGAAGGGCATAAGACAATGATTGGGGCAGTGATTGTGTGAGGTGATTCCTTGTTAACAATACTGACTGGCCAGTGAGTAAGATCAATTTGCTATGTGAAGTAATTGAACTTTGACTCGAAAATAATATCTTTGTTTTCAACAATGACTTTTATATTCAGCAGGCAGGAGTTGCGATGGGCACGGCACATGCCGACACTTATGCTAACTTGGCCCTTGCATGCTGGGAACAACAGTATGTATTACATAATAATGCTTTTGTGGGGAATATCCTGTTCTACAGGTGAATCATGGATGGTATCTTTCTCGCATGGCAAGAAACAGAACAGAGTTTGAATAGTTTTATTGATGTTTTACACAAGACACCTGATTTTCTGAAGTTTAGTTATTGCTTTTTTCATGGAAGTATAGACTTCCTCGATGTTACAGTTGACAAGGGAACGCTGGGATTTTGCCACACTCATCTCACATATCTCTACAGAAACATTGTAAGAAGAATACTCTGTTACACAGAACCAGCATGCATCCTGACCAGATTACTAGAAATGTTATGAGGGGACAATTCCTGCGAATAATGAGGCTACATGACAGTGACAATGATGATGACCTGGTTCCAGTTTTTGGACTTCTTAAATATTAATTTTTAGCTCAAGGATATAAATTACATGATGTAGTGATGGAAGATCCTACTTTTCTGAGAGACTCAAGAATAATATTATTGGAGATACTACTTCTGCTGGTGCACATTGTAAGAATAGGGTTTGTCTCACCTATTTGAGTGATGTGAACATAGTATGTAATATTTTGAAAAAGAATTGGTCTATTTTACAAGCTGACTGACATGAGAAAGGTTACTGATGATTCTCCTAGGTTTTGTTTTAGGAATAACCTTTCCCTTAAATGACAATTATGCTATTGGAATAACTTGACAGAGACTACAGTTCACTCTGATCAAAAAGGGACTTTTAAATGCAGCACTTTTAGAGTATGTAAATATATTCTAACAAATACCTAATTTCTGCAACTCACTACTGGTTTTATAATAGAGATAGACTTTTATGCTTACTGTAAGAGTAAAGATCTGGTTTATTATACAGACTGCACTGTTTGCAGAGCCTTCTATGTTAACAAAATGATTTGCACACTAAAAGAAAGGGTCATGGAGCATATAAATAAAAAGAAAATAACTAATGCCTTGGCCAAGCATGTATTGGAATGAGGTAGTGATCACTTGTTCAAGTTTTTTGTGCTGGAGCTGACTTCACTGAATGTGTGGGGTGGAGATCAGAATAATATAACAGAATGCCATGAACTGCGTTGGATACTACTTTTACAAGCACACCTTCCACCAGGATCGAATGGGATGATTTCATTGAAATAACCAACACTGCTGTTAAATAGAACAATGACCAAAAAACCAAACGTTAAGAGCAAAAACCTTTATCAAAAACAAAGCTTTCAGGCCAAAACCCTTTTTCAATGCTTAACGGGTTCAATGCTTAAAGGGTTTTGGCCTGAAAGCTTTGTTTTTGATAAAGGTTTTTGCTCTCAATGTTTGGTTTTTTGGTCATGATTTCATTGAAGCCAGTGTTGAAATCCACCCCACCCATGTCATTAAATTACACTTTTGGGGGCTTGACCCATATTGAACACTTGATTGGTTGATTCATTCATGAGTCAGCTGACTGCATGTGTTTCAATGATTGGACCTTGTTAGATTTTTAAATGCTCTTCCTTTAGTGTTTTTTATATGGTCTGAAGAAGCAGATTGCATATATGTGAAAGCACTTATCTTTTATATTACGTTTTCTTTTTTTATTAAAGTTTATAGTTCATTTTCAGCTGTGTTAATCAGATTTTTATTTTTTTTCTTAGAATGATTTATCTGGGTCTAATTTAAAGACTGAGGCTATATGTATTGCTGCGGAGCTAACAAGTGATTAGAGAACCTAATATTAAAAATAAATGTCAATATGAAAAAAATGGCATTACTAACCAACATCTTCTACAGTAAACATTACATAAAATTTTCCCTTGAATTAGAAACCAGTTAGCTTCATTTACAGATCCAGGGAGAATCTGTTCAATACAATGATTCATGTTTTGTGTCTATTTGTCACATGGCCAATACTTTGCATTTATATGTGTCCTATTATAAGTGCATATATATATTTAACCTGCACAGTTTGTAGACACATACATACTTACTTCTAGTTACATTATACAAGTCCTTTTGGAGCATTTGGATTAATCTTGATTAATAAACAACTGTGGTATGCATTGCTTGCTGTCTGTCTGATCAAATACAGGAGTGGTTTATGTATCATGTATAGATTACATCAATACTGAAAATGCACTGTGTGTGTGTGTGTGTGTGTGTGTGTGTGTGTGTGTGTGTGTATATGGCTCCCTGCATTTTGTCGAATATACATTAGCACAGGGTGTGTTGTTTAATGTCGAAGATACAGATAGCCGAGCAGTGCAAGTGTCAACAGTATGCTTTGGTAAGACAGGTGAATGGCATTGGAGGGGGTGAAAGTGTTTGTGTGTGTGCTTGTGAGTTAGGGTTAGGGTCAGGGATAGGTTAAGGATAGGTATTGTATGTGTGTGTGTTAGTGTATGCTTTCTAGGGTTAGGGTCAGGGTTAGAGAGGGGGGGGGATGTATGTGTGGGAAGGTTTTTATTAATATAAGGGGTAGGGTTATTGTTGGGGGAAAGCACAGCATTAATGTTAGCACCCATTACTAAGGTGGTGCAGGAGGGATGAAGCTGCACCTATAATGTTCTAATGGACATTCCTACATAGCAAAATCAAACGCAATGTTGGACAACTTCATCGTGGAGTGCTAGGAGTCTAAATAGAATAATGTTATAACTTGCGGCCTTCTTTCAACTTGAAAACTTTCATACCACTGAAGTTACTGAGACATGGTTTCACTGCAATGACTGTATTCTCTCTTTACCTGAGTTTAGCACCTATCATGCATTCAGGCCCTTGGGTAACTGCACAGGAGTATCAGTATTTGTTAGAAACCCCAACATTTCATGGCAAATTACCTACAACCCTAACTTGGAGCATCTGGATTTGGATTTTAACAAATCCAGCTATTACTTCACTGCTAGCTACAGATCCTCATCAATGTCCCCCAAAGGTCAGACAAATTGCCTTAACATCAGTGAGGTATTAAATATCAAGCCAAAATAACTTCTTTCTGGGGAACTTCGATTACCCACCTATTGAATGGCACATTTACACCTCTACAAATGCATATGCTCAACATTTCCTAGACTTTGTTATTATCAGTGCACTGGACACCGTTGTAAAACTACTCACTAGAGGCACTAATATTCTTGACATGGTCCTTACCAGCATAATCCTTGCCTGTACCCTGCCATGGACTTCATCATCCCTGGTTAAATTTGACCAAGCTTAATGGTACTACCCCATCACCAAAGGAAACCATCCTTAGGGACTTCTTGGGCAAATTTACTTCATCTTGTAGAATATCTATGCAAAATTTCCAACAATCCCCTTCAAATGGATCAGTTCGAGACAGCTGCCACATTCACCTCTAATTTTTATGGGCATCTAAACAATTACATAGAAATGTCTGTACCTGTGTGCCCTGAATATAATGGTAAATTTGGGAACAAACCTGTTTGGTGGAACTCCTGTATCAATAAACTGTATAACAAAAGAAGGAAAACAATGAAAATTTGTAAGAAATGCCCATCCCCTACTTCAAAAACACACTAAAATATACCAGCAAGGACCTTAAGAGCACTATTAGAACTTAAGGTTGCTACAAACAACAAAGGAAACTATAAATCTTTTTTCTGTCAGGAAATTAAGGAATATTGTTCAGCAATGCACTGAGCTCATCTATAATAATATCAAACATTCTAATCCTAAGGATATGATCAGTATATTAGGAGACACTTTAATGCTCACTTTATCCCATCAACCCACATTATTTGTGCTCACTATCCTTTAAAATTTAGTTTCCTCATAATCGTTTTAGAACAAGTCTTAAAATCCTTTTCAAGGTCTAAAAATAATACATGCATGGGATCAGATAATATATCAGCCTGCATTACTGTATGAGCCTCTACTTAAAGTGTTCAAACTCATCCTATCCAAAGTGTGCCTGCAGAGCAGCTGCTGTTACTCCTCTATGCAAGGGGGTCCAGGTAGTTGTGGGCCCATCAGCCTTATATGCAAAGCAATTTAATGTATCATAACAGAACTCATTTATGTCGACATAAATAACTTAACTGATCTAGACCACACTTAATTTGACTTTTTGAAAGGTAGGTTCTGTTTCCTGTACCTAGTAAACATCTTTGAAAAGGTTACAGAGGCTGGGGACAGCAGTCAGTCTGCACACTGTGATCTGTGAGGATCTTAAGAAGCCGAGCTTAGCCATACATTCTCATTGTAGTTTTAACCCTTATATTTTGAGTATGAACTGACTGAGATGGGTGGTAGGATGCATACTGCAGGACAGATGAAGAAATGAGGACATCAGAGCAGAAGCCAAAGTAGCTCCAATTGCAGATAAAGTTATACAGAACAGACTATGGTGGTCCAGGTACATGTGCAGAAAAGCAGAAGACAATATGGTGAAGAAGATTTGGGACAGACAATAAGAAGGCAAGAGGAAAGGAGGGCATCCAGCAAAGAGGTGGATGCACTGTGTGTGAGAAGATGCGCAGCAGTCAGATACAAGTGTTGAAGATGGTAAGAGAGAGTGGTACTAAATCGAGAAATGGTGACAGTCGTTGTGACACCCTGGCCACATGTAGAAAATGGGAAAAAGGGGGTGATGATGATTTTGAGTATGAATTATCCTGAGGTAGGCAGAACAAGAATATGCCGGGACACTTGTTGCTCCTATCCAGTGAGGGACATGGATCCTAAACTGGGTTGAGTTTGCGATTTCCTATGCATTCTTCCAAATTACGTTTGGCCAGAGTATCTCGACCTGACCAAGGTGTTTGACACCATACTCCATGCTGGTATTATTGCGAAGCTAGACAAACTCAATGTAAACTCCTAAACTGTCTGCTGGATTGCAGACTGGCTATTCAATAGATCCCAAGTAGTGGAAGTTGCTGGTACCGTCTGTGAAAGTAAAATTGTAACTAGTAGGGTACCACAGGGATAGGTATTGGGCCCCCTCCTGTTTGACATTTATTTGCAGAAATCCAAGACAATATCCCTGAAGTGTGGTTGACCAAGTTTGCTGATAACTGCAAAGTGGGAACTGTAATCTACTCATCCAATGAAACTAAACTTCTCCAAAAAAGAGTTGGAATATGCAGCTATCAAGCTAAGTGCAAAAAAAGTGCAGCTTAGTAGCATTTGGCAAAAAGAGTTCTTCCCACTACATATATTATAAATGGTACTCCTCATCAAATATATGCAGTTATAAGAGGCCCAGATACCTGAGTACAATACACTCTCAGGTAACTGGAACTCAAGCAACCAGCACCCTCAAGCAACCGGCAAAAAAAAAAAACAAATTGAAGAAATACAGTACAATTTT
Source organism: Protopterus annectens (assembly GCF_019279795.1). Taxonomy (NCBI): domain Eukaryota; kingdom Metazoa; phylum Chordata; order Ceratodontiformes; family Protopteridae; genus Protopterus; species Protopterus annectens. The sequence continues at coordinate 389,316,655 of NC_056748.1, read as the reverse complement.
CATGTGTTGGACTTTCTGTTTCCCCCCACAGAAACATACCTTACGTTTTTATACTTTTATAGTTTTAAAAAGGAAGCTAGGAATACATTCCCTCTCTCCCCAACCTGAGAACAAGTCAAACCAAACAAATAGTATAGGGTGCAGTATTAATCAGGCCTATTTTTAATAGTAACTCTCAAGCAACCAGAAACTACAGTTATCCGGCACCTACAAATCTCCATAGATGCTGGTTAACTGAGAGTTTACTGTACATATGTGGACATCTTGCTCAGTCGATCACCATGTTTCCACTATAGTCAGGACATCTATCTGTCTCAGTTAATTTCCAAGGAAAATTTTTAATATCCAAAGAAATCATCTTACTACTGTTGTCTTCCCTTATCAGATCCATCATGGAATACAATGTCATCAATGATATGTAGAAATCCAAGTATATCTCTCAACTGGAAAGGCCCCAGAGCTTTTTAACCAAAATAATTAAAGTCCTTAAATCCTTCAATTATACTGATACAGTAGCACAGCTCTCCTTATACTCAGTAGCCCACCAGGTGCTCCAAGGTGACACATGTCTCCTTTTCGAGCCATGAAAGACCTAATACTATTTGACCTCCTTTTTCTTTACAAAACCAGTGACGTTATAAACACCTGTATTAGGGACCTACATTTATACCTATAAATATGACAAAGACTTGCAGGAGGGATAGGTTCCTAATTCAACATATTTCCAGCATATAGAATAAGTTACTAGTATAGACAATGTCTGCATTTTAAAGGAAAACTACTCTTAGAACTAAAAAAAGTCTATTTTTTCACTCTGTCTGTTTTCTGAGTTATTTTAACAGCTCAAAATCACTCTGACTGCTTTGTATAGAATTTTAACATGTTTTCTGCAAAATGGTTGTCAATGGGTTTCAAAATATTAAAGTGATCTTATTTTTCTTCAGGGCTTTCTTTCCCATAATCCATGTCAAGTCTGCTTTATGTGACTCATGCTAGACATAAAGAAGTGGTAGTGTATTCCCATGCCATTGACATATAATGGGATTAGTATCTGTCATTGTCATTTTATGTACCTTCTGTAACAGGACTTTATTTCTTAAATGTCCCTCATTTGTGTGTGTGTCAGGGCTTGTTTTATAGTATACTAAGGAATTATACAGCTGCAGCCAGAACAATTGCTAAATTGCAGACCTTTGTTCAAAGTATCTTTTTGTAGTCCAAGATGAACTGACATCCCCTACCCCTACACTTTAGTAAATGTGCTGATACTTAAGAATTATACGAAAAATAATTTCTGACTTTTCTCTAAATGTCACAGACATTTTTGATACTACATTTAAGTCATCTTAAAATGTAAAGTAGTATAAATAACAAACATTAAAAGTTTAAAGCTTAGCATTTCAATACTGTGATGCTGCTTATGTAAAATTGTCAAAAAAGTTGACAACTGCCTTTGAACCATTGACTAATCAAATTGCTCTGTTTTGCTATGAAAGGCATGGCTACATTAGAAGCAGCTGTGAATCAGTGTAAGTTCTCTTCCTCTCTGCAATAAAGACAATGGAAAACAGTTTCACACCTCTCTGTCTTGTTTACTGTAGCTTGAGCTCCTGATTACAAATGTCTCTGTGTGTGTAGTATGCTATGCATGTAGGGTTGCCATCTTTCTTTGTGGCTAAAACCAGACTAAGGTCACACCCCTCGCCTCACTCATAACTCCACCAATTCCCACCCCCTCTTTCATCCATGCTCCACCCATTTTGTGACATCACAATGACATCAGCTGATGGGAATGCCCTCTTTTTCTGTTTACCTATACCCACTTTCAAAAGTAAAACTACTTCGGTGTCAGATACAGGTGGTGGCACCTGAAGCTACAAAAGGGTCAAGCAATAAAAGAAAACTTACTAAGTAATAAAAAGACTAAAGCAAGGATGGATCATTTCGGTAATAAGCTCGGTGTAAAAAAAAGTATGACATTTCTGGCTAACTTTCTCCTTGTGATTAGCGACTAATATTAGCAGACAGCATGAAATTGCTAAATGAGCCTTGTCAAATAGTTTAGTAAGTGACCTTCAGCAAATCACTTCTTTCCTCTATGTATAAAACATAATGGGATATTCCCTGTGTGAATGTCATGTACGACAAATATCCACATTAGAAACAACCACTCAACAATGAGGACAAACTGTTGTGTATATAACCTCTTTGCCACCATGTCAAAGCGCAGAATGAGATGTGAGCTAAGCCCACTCTCTGCTGAAAACGTCACCAGTTTTTTGCTCTTTAGAAAAAAAAACAAAAAAACGCTACAATCACTTGGCTCAAAGCACTGACAATAATTAATACAAAACAACACAGGTAAAGATACTCATCTGGAAGAATGATAAACAGGACATGCAAATCGCGTACAATAAAACAAACAGAAAATGTTATTTACATGTTATAATAAATGTAATCAGTTTTATAAAGCAAATATAAAAAAAACATTACTCATCACTGCAGACACAGCCTTAAATTGCATCATTACCTTCAGGGACCTGATGTACTCCATCCCTGCCATGACAGCAAATAAGCACTATTTAATATTAAAAAGTGCAGTTATTTTATATTGCTTATGTTAAGCATTTATTCTTTCTTAGGGGGGTCTCCACCCCCAGCTGCAGCAGCCATGATTCATTCAATCCTACTAATGGGGATTCACCCATCAGCCTCTAGAGTTCCCACTCAATAAAAGCTTTTCCGGTTGTTTTCGCATTGCATTTTTTTGTACATATTTACGGTTTGCCAGGCTGTATATTGTTGTGGCAGTAGGTGGCACAAAACCAGGACTTCACATGTCCGGTTTTGACTGAAATTGGTAACCGGACAATTTGTCAGAAAACCGGACAGTACGGTCAAAAACCGGACAGCTGGCAACCCTACATGCATGTGCAGACACATTACTCTGTAACTTAAATGTGAAGTTAAGCTTAAAAAAAGTGTGTGGTCTTTCTCATCCTTTGACACCACAGTGAGGAAATGAAAGTTTTATAAAGTACAAGCAGGTTACAGGTACCTATACAGTACTGGAATCATATTGTATGGAGAAAAGCAGCCTAAGAGTTGAGTTAAACTGTAGGAGAAGGTGGAGTTTTCCTTTAATCTTTTTTGTGGCCTGTAAATATAAACCTAGCTGTTTTCCCATTCCTCAGTTGCCAGTGCTGATATTTCTGTTACATATTGCCAACTTACAAATACCCCATCTAACTGACAAATCATTCCTCTTGGTATCAAACTGAGGAATATTTTCTGTACTATGTCCTTTTAGAAAAGAGTCCTTCTTATGCAAATTTGTTGAGAATGACAGTGCTTTTCTGAGTATGCTACCCATTTTTTTTTCTAATCTTCAAATGAATTGGAATGTGGTTGGATATCATGGATAGATAATGACAGGTGAAACCAAGTTATTGCTCTCTTTGTGACATAGCACTTATCCAGCCTAGCCCATGTGTTGTGCCTTCTTAAACAATACATATATTAGTGTCTACTTTCCTACAGCATCCTCACATCTGAAAAAACAAACTTATATATGTACATCTTTAGGAATCTCCCCTCCTTTTGTATATATCGTTTTCTAGATCCCCCTGACACATCCCAGCAGCTCTTTTTGCATTCCATTCCCCTGCTGAAATGAAAAGTCATTTGTGCATATGTTCAGTCTCTCCCAGTATTTGCCTTGTTAACACCACTGTCATTTTAGATGGAAGGTATAATGAGGCCAATGTAGTTTTTAATCCTTGCCAGACCTCCAGCTTCCAAACTTAGCAATTGTCTCTTCCTGTATTCCCAGGTTAATCCCCTTCTTCAATAATGATAATATTCCTTTTCTTTTTTTCTCTCTGCCCTTTCCTGCATGGTAGCCTACTCTTCTCCTTGCTCTTATTACTTCTTCATGTTCTAAGGTGCAGAAATGTGTTTCCTGCAAAAAGACTATATGTATGTCATTTCTTGTCAAAACTGTTATTACCTTCCTCTCTTTTTATCTTTGTAAGTCCAGTAACATTGCATGATAATATATTTAGTGTCATTTGATACTATCATTCTGTATTATCCCTCTCTAATCTCGTATTATTTTGAAGCTTCTTAATAGAACACTATTAGATGATCTTACATACTTTAAATGTAGTCTCATGCTATCGTCTCTTAACTGAGGTCCCAAGCTGTCATCTTTATGTTCCTTCCCTGGATACCCGCTTTGTTGAGCAGCAAAGAGCATCTAGTTTCCATGTTGAAGAGCACTGCTCCTTGAATTTAGTATTACATAGCCTAGTCTATTCTAGTCTCTAGCCCCCAAACCACTCTTAGTTAAAACTATTAACCCCTCATGCACCACACCCTATTAGCTCACTCAGTAAAGGACCTGACATCATGTATATACACTTTCCCAATATCTCAGCAAATATTTTGATGGGTATGCGAATATTGAGACAACTTAACAATTGTATGATGTTCACTAATTACCATTTAATCCCACGCTCAAGGAAACAAATCCAGTATGCAAGAGATGTAAATACACAATATCTCTGGAGGAAAAACTCTCATACGAACACTCATTATAACAATCTGGTTGTCAGAGACACATATTCTACACCCACCACACATAGTATGCACTCCACACATAAATCTACTTATGCTGAATCATTTAACTGTAATCCTCCCAAACCCTAAAGACCTCCCAGACTTTCCAACTGAAAAAACTAGCTTCAGCAAACTCAAAAACACTCAGCAGAAACAACACATAACACTACACATACAGCCACACCCAGTGGAAGCTGAACTACCAAGCTCATAAGGCAAGCCAATACACTACCCAGGACTCTAGTCACTGGGGACTATATTGTACAGCATACTGATAGCCCACTCACCAGGTTAAACAAGGAGAAAATAACAATCAGTTCCCTATTAGAAGTTGGGATCTACAGAGTTATGCATGCATTCGAGTCATTGCACTACAGGTACCAGTATGATTCAGTCAAAGTCCATGTAGGTGTAAATGACCTGAGATGTACCTCCCTAGACTATATGAAGACCAGCATTATATTGCTCTTGGGCTATGTGTCACAGGCTGGTATGTGACCAGCACTAAGCCGCATTCTACCTTCACAAAGGATGATGCCACAATAAGAACAGAAGATGATTGACTTTAATAATTAGCTACACTGTTGGTGTCATTATAGGGGGGACACAATATCTGTCAGTGTTAGAGGACATGGTTAATAAACCATGCTGTTTTGCCAAGAATGGTCTGCACCTGTCCCCCTCTAGGCTTTCAAATATTGACTAAAACATTGTGCTCCCCTATATGACCATCTACTCAAGAAAATCTAAAGATGTTACTGCTCAATGCCAGGAGTCTAAACAAGAAGCCGCACTCCCACCAAGCTCTCCTCACCTTGGAGAATCCAGATATCTATGCAGTTATTGAGATATGCATACAGCCAAAGAGAGTACCTCAGCAGTGCAAGGTTTCAGTGCCTACCACACACGTAGTCCAGCAACTGCAAAGACAGAGACTAAAGGTGGAGGTTTCTCAATCTACATTAGTAACAAGCATACCTCTAGATTGATTAAACAGGATAATTCACTGGAGTTCCTCCACTTCCAGATTACTCAGACAAAGTCTCATGCCATATGAGTGTTTAGGATAAATCATTTTTTTCATTTTATCTTTAAGCATCTATTGCAAGAACATCAGTTATTGGAGAGCCCACATTCTGCCTCTTAGTAGTCATCTTGGCATTAGTGCTTCTGGTTTCTCCTGGTGAAAGAAGGAGTGCAGTTACATTATTTCCTGGAGACTTCTGATCACCAGAAAGCCTATTAACTGCTTTATAGGTGACAGCTTAGAATATGTGCTTATATTCTGATCCTGGTGAGAGTAGGAGAAGAGTGCATTGATTCCTGACTCTTTCTGGTTGGAGAGTGAGTATCTGTGCTTAACGTACCTGATTGGTCTGGTTGCTATTCAAGTCATCTACCAGATAAAAGCTACAAGCCTACAGACCCTTGCATCATCTGGGACAAGACTGTGGATCACCAAACAGGCTGTGACTTGCTTTTCTTCTTGGGATTGGTGCTAACATTTTGCTTCTGGTTAGGAAGAAGCAAAGGAGTATTATATCCCAACAGAGTAAAGCTGTGGTGAGACCAGCATTAGTAGTAGCCAGGCAGTAGCCATTCATGCAACTCTCCTCTTTTCATCATTCTTGACAAGCTTATTCTTTACTTTCAGTAAGTACTGCTTGATTTCTTTCTAACTTCGGAAGATCTGCCTAAATACTTCATCCTTAAATTTTCAGGGTCTAGGTATTAGTTTCCCCTCAAGTGTTTGCCAGTGCTCTGTACAGACTCAGACACCTTGAGTGACATTTTTCCTGTAAAAGCACAATTGAAATTTTTCCAACATCTAGTTGCAAACAGGACATCTAGTTTGCAGTGACAAGCACTGTCCACATAGTTGCAAACCGGATATTCCTGACAGTGATTAATATTCTCACTTCAACAGTCTAATCAATAAAAAAAGGTCTGTTGCCATGGATATTAACTTTCCTACTGTCTCCGTTACCGGCTGGATATGGGCATCCCGAGGCAGTGTAGAAATTGCCTCATGTTTACTGACAACCAGTTAATTCTCAAACAAACTGATACAGTATTTGATAGATGTATTTACACAATGTCACTGGAGGCAAAGCTCTCACATAAAAGTACTCCTAATGTCAATAAGATTGCCAGTAGTACACATGCTGCACCCATCACGCACAATTTAAAGCGGGCATATAGACCCACATATACTGAGACACTTGCATGCAACCTTCCTAAACCACAAAGACCTAGACAAAGTAGATATAAGAAATACCCTCAGCAGCCCCAAACGCACTCTTTCAAAATAATGCCCACATCAACACATAGAGCTACATCTCATGGAGCTTCTACCTCTAAGCCCATAAGGCAAGTCACCACACAATCCAGCATTCTAGTCATTGGAGACTCCATTGTGACAAACACTGATGTCCCTCTCACCAGGCTGAGTAAGGATAAAGTTACAGTCAGTTGCTTATCAGGGGCTAGGATCCACCACATTACGCATGCACTTAGGTCATTGCATCACAATTACCAATATGACTCAGTCATAGTCCATGTGGGAGTAAATGACCTAAGACGTTCCTGCCTAGACTATATGAAGAGAGACATTATAGAGCTCTTGGAATATGTGTTTCAGGCTGGTATGAGCCTAGCATTGAGCAGCATTTTACCTTTTCCAGGGATGATGCCACAGTACAAACAAAAGATGATTGACATTAATAACTAGCTTAGTTTCTGGTGTCATTCTAAGGGGTGCAATATTTGTCAGCATGGAAGGAGATGGTCAACAGACCACACTGCTTTGCCAGGGATGGTCTGCACCTCTCCCCTCTAGGCTTTCAAATATTAGCTAAAAAATTGTCTTTCCCCATAGTGCCTTTTTTAGGCAATGCAAAACTGAAAGTACTTCCAACATAGAAAATCAAAACCAAGCAAATCTAAAGGTATTACTGCTCAATGCTAGGAGCCTAAACAAAAAATTCCACTCCCTGGAAGCTCTATTCACCCTAGAAAATGCTGATGTCTGTGCAGTCTCTGAGATGTGGTTTAAAGCCACAGACAGCACACCAACAGTGCAGGGTTATAATGCCTTCCACACATTTAATAAGGCTCCGAGAGAGCAGATGATGCTCGCTATAGTTGAGAAGGATAACAAATTGATTCACTATATGTCTTCGCCTGGTTTCAGTTGAGAAGGATAACAAGTTGATTTACAATATGTCTTCTCCTGGTTTTAGTTGCTTATGGAGAGCTCAGCATTGCTGGGGTAGTTTTTCTTAACTCCTATTGAGATGGGATGAGCAGTAGATTAACAGTCCTAAGTGGGTACATTACTATGATTGGTTGGCTTAGCAGAGTTACTTAAGTTAGGTGAAGTGTTCTAATGAGACATTAGTCAGGGGAGATACAGGAGCCCAGTCGATTATTCAAAAAATGAGTTTTAACAAGTTTCTTGAACTGTGATGGGGATTTGTTGTCAGTTATGTGGGCAGGAAGGGAGTTCCAGGTTTTTGCTATACAGTGGCTGTAGACAGACTTACCAGCTTCATTGCTATATCTGGTTACTTTGAGGAGGTTTTGTGTGCTAGACTCAAGAGCCTGGTGGTTGTATAGGGTTGCAAAAGATTTTGTAGAGCTGGGATGTTTTCAGAGTTATGTATTATTTTGTAGGGCTAGTGATAGTTGATTGAGTTGAAGTAGTAGTGGTAGTTCTAGCCAATTTAGTTTTTTTAGGCATTCGCAGTAATGTGTTCTGATGGGAGAGGTTGTAGCGAATTTGGCTGTCTTATTATAACAACTATCAAGTTTGTTTAGGTCGGATTTGCGGAGATTTGTAAGCACAGGGGAGGCATAAAGTAGGGTGGATAGTAGGTGAGTCCTTGCTATTGTAGTTTTGGAGTGGTCAGTGAGGAATTTTTTATTGCAATACAGTAGGCCAAGTTTTTTACATACTTTTTATGGTTATAGAAATATGTAGGTCAAATCTAAGGTGACTATCTATTTCAACCCCTAAGAGTTTGGTATGATTTATGGGGGTGATTGTGGTTTTGATAAAGGAGGAGATGAAGAAAGAATCAGCGGGAGGTGTGGCTCCGTGGGAGCTAAAGAGTACTATCTTTATTTTGCTTGGGTTCAGAATGAGCCTTTGGTTTGTAATCCAAGTTTCTGCTAGGGAAACACATTCTTGTGTTAGGGAGTGAAGGATGTCAATTGATTTGGCTGCACATATTATGGTGGTATCATCTGCATATTGTACTATTGAGGCTTTAGGAATACTGTTTGGGAGCTGACTGGTGAAGAGGGTAAAAAGAAGTGGCCCCAGGATGGAGCCTTGGGGTACTCCTACGGAGACTGGTAGGGAGGAGGAGAGTTGGTTTTGCCACATAACGGTTTGTTTCCTTCCCTCTAGGTAGTTTTTGAACCAGGGGATGGCAGGGTGGTAAGGTTTAGAGCTGCTGGTGAAAGAAGGAGTTTATTGTGGTTAACCATATTGAATGCTTTCGACAAGTCACGGAAGGTGGCAGATACAAGGAGTCCATTGTTTCTGTGAGTATTGACAATGTTGGTGAATTCTGTTGTGGTGGAGGTGCTATGGAAGGGTCTAAAGCCATGTTGTTGTGTTGCTATTAGATTATTTTCTAGGAGATATTTCATTAGTTGCTTGTGTATTACCCTCTCTAACATTTTAGATAAAGGGGGTAATATGGCTATAGGGCAGTAGTTATTCAGTTCCAGGGAGGTTCCCTTTAATGTAGAGGGATGATATGTGATATTTTCCATAGCTTGGGTACTATACACTCGGAGATGGATCTGTTAATTAGGATGGAGACAGGATATGATATGGCTTCTGCAGCCAGGTGGAGGTATTCAGCGGGTAATTTATCTGCGGCTAGAGATGTTGGTTTGAGCTTGTGGAGTAGTTTTTCAATGGATTTGGTTGGTTCTGGGTGGAAGCTGAACTTGGAGCAATTGTTAGTTGGGGTGGGGGGTGGATTTGCAGGGGTGGGGATGTTGTCATAGGGTTGGTTGTTTGCAAGGGTCTGGATGGTTTCTGTAAAGTATTTATTAAATTGAGTGGGGATGTCTTGTTGGTTGTTATCTATTTTTGGGGTTGAGGTAGTTGTTTTACCTGGTTGTAGAATAGAGTTAATTGCTGCCAAAAATTTTTGTGGGTTATTCATGTGCTTATCCTGTAACTTTTTGTAGTAAGATGTTTTGTCTGTTTTGGTGAGTTTTTTTGCTTTATGTAGTTCAACTATATATGTTTGTTCAATTGGGATTTACTGTTGAGGTAGTTGGTCCAGACCTTGTTTCTTTTTTTGAGGAGGGATTATGTGTCTGGGGTTAACCAGGGGGAATATTTAGTTTTAATTCTTGTTGTTCTGGAGGGGGTGTGATAGTTAAGGGTATTTAAGAAGGTATTATTGAAATATAGTACAAGAGGTAGGTTTTTTAGGGGGGTCCAGTTGCACATTTTTAGGTCATTTATAAAGTTGGAGCGGTTAAAGTGTTTTTTGTTCCTAATTAGGTGCATAGATATTTGGGTCAGTTGTGATGATTTTGATCTGAGTAAGAATGAGGCTTGGTGGTCACTCAGGGTGTCTGGTAGACACCCTGCTAGGGATATCAGTGATGGGTGGGATACGAGTATCCAATCTAGAGTGGATTGGTGTTTGGTTCTCTTGTCTGTTCTTGTGGGGGGCATGATAAGTTGGGTTAGGCCATGTAGGTTAATATGGGAGAGTGGGTTATGACTGGAACAGTTTTGCCAGTCAGTATTAAGGTCTCTTAATACTATGCTTTTCTGGGGGAGGGAGTTAGATATCCATTCTAGGAGTTTTTCTGTAATGGGGATATTGTTGCCTGGAGGGATGTAACATCCTATGATGTTGATCTGTTTACTGTCATTAAGTTTTAGTTTTGTTAGAGTGATTTCAACTTTATTGAGGTCTGGGGCTGTTATATTTACTTTCTCAAGGATGAAGTGAGATTTATACACTATAGCAACACCCCTCCCCCTTTTTTACCTATTCTGTCACTACAAATTATATTGTAACCTGGTGGAGTGATTTCATTGTTGTGTATGCCTGGTTTAAGCCAAGTCTCTGTCAGTATGACTATCTCAGGTTGATAAAAGGAGAGTAGTGCATGAAGGTCATGGACTTTGTTTAGTATACTTCTGACATCTAAATTAAAATTGAGGAGCATGGATTTGTCTCAGTGGAGTAGGGTATCATTCAGGTTGAGGGTTGGGGCTCCTAGATTTTGTGGGCCTGGGTTTGGATGTATATCACCGCAGCTAATGAGTTGGGTTATGAGGTAAAAATAGCATTTGAGTAGTTTGTTTAGTGTCTTAAAGTTCTTTATAGTTGTTTATGACTGGTAGTGTGATGGCTGTAATCTTTGTGCATAGTGGTGAATAAAGAAGGTTTGGTAGTGATATGGGGCTAGTTAAGTAAAAGGGTGTGTTGTAATAATGTTAATGGAAGTAGTTTTTCTTGGTATGTGGATAAGATTAAGTTGTTTTTCGTGGTTGGTGATAGAAGTTAGCAGTGGGAGGGTGGATACACCTAGGAGTAATAGTAAGAAATGTATGTATGTGGGGGTGGGTTGGAATAGGGGGCAGGATGGGGAGCCCAAGTGCAGCGAGGGCGAGCGCAGCGGGGCTAACACTAACTCCAATTATATCCCTGGGCTTACTTGTTTCTTTTCTTTGTACACCAAATATATCTTTTCACTTGTTTCTGTTTACACCAAATGTGTCTGTTTGGCTGTATTGTACTAGTTTAATTTACTTACACATATGCAGTCATACTGAAAACGGTCTGGGGAAGCTTCTCACCACAAGCAGGCCAAAAGATAACTTTCAAAATGGTTCAAGGAGACCCACTAATATAGACTAGTTAATGTGCATGGGGGAAGAAGGAGTTAGAGGAGGGAGATACAAAATGGGGGAAGGTATAAACAGAAAAAGCAGGTAGAGATCTGGCCCACCCCCTCACAGAAGACTGCAAAGAAAAGCAATCAGCATAAGAAGTGGAAGCCTTGGAGCTGTAATGTAAGTTTAAGCAAGGAAGAGGTAGAAGCAGGAAATTAGGAGTGTAAGCAGTTAGTTGCAGAAACACTACTTTATGGCCTTGGTGTGCAAGTAATAGTAAGAGGTGTATGTATGTGGATTTGGGTAGTTTGGGCATGGTTCAGTTGGGTTTGGTCATGAGTGAGAGATCTGCTTGGGATGGGGTGGGTGTGGTGGATGATGAGAGGTGTTGTTTGTGATTGTAAGGTAGTTAGATGGAGGACTGTGCTTTACAAGATGTGGAATAGTGCAAGAGAAGGAAATGGGTACAGGGCTGGGGCAGATTCAGTGATTGGTGGTTAGCATGAGGGGAGTGGCTAAGTTTAGTTGAAAGGTAGCACTAGTGGGGGCGGGTGAGAATAGGGGGCAGGGAGGGGAGCCCGAGCGCAACGGGGCTAACACTAACTCCAATTATATCCCTGGGCTTACTTGTTTCTTTTCTTTGTTCACCAAATGTATCTTTTCACTTGTTTCTGTTTACACCAAATGTGTCTGTTTGGCTGTATTGTACTTGTTTAATTTACTTATACTTATGCAGTCACACTGAAAAGGGTCTGGAGAAGCTTCCTCACCACAAGCAGGTGAAAAGATAACTTTTAAAATGGCTGCAGGAGACCCAATAATATAGACTAGTTAATGTGCATGGGGGAGGAGGGAGTTAGAAGAGGGAGATACAAAATGGGGGAAGGTATAACCAGAAAAAGCAGGTAGAGATCTGGCCCGCCCCCTCACAGAAGACTGCAAAGAAAAGCAATCTGCATAAGAAGTGGAAACCTTTGAGCTGTAATGTAAGCGTAAGCAAGGAAGAGGTAGAAGCAGGAAATTAGAAGTGTAAGCAGTTAGTTGTAGAAACACTACTTTATGGCCTTGGTGTGCAAGTAATACAAAGGAAGGTAAATCTATCTGGGGGACAAAATACACCAAGTAAATAGTACTTGCCTTACTTTACAAGTATACAGTGTGGAGGCAGATCTATTTGGGACAAGATGCAGCAAGTATATTGTTAAGTTATGCCACCCAGTGGCAATAGACAAAGCTATAGTTGCCTGGGGAGGAGCCCTTGCAGGTGTGCACGCCGGCCAAAACAATGTTTAAAAAATAACTAGTAAAGGTCAATGTAAATAACCAGTCACAATGTTTAAAACATAACTGTTAAGGACCACATCTGCTAATGACAAGAACTGTAAATATCCAGTCACCTATGCAGACTTGTCTGGTAGGTATCCTTATTAAAAAGTGTTATTCTTGGCTTGAAATAACTGTAGGGAGAAACCAGACCATAGCAGTGGTTTTATCTGGCAATATTGCAGTTGCTGGTGGGGGGGACCTGAGCTGCAATGATACAGGTAGACCATGTGTGCTATGCAGGCTTGTCTGGTAGGCATCCTTATTAAAAAGTGTTATGCTTGGCTTGCAATAACTGTAGGGAGAAACCGGACCATAGCAGTGGTTTTATCTGGCAATGTTTCAGTTGCTTGGGGAGAACCCAAGCTGCGATGATGCAGATAGACCAAGTTTGTTGCAGGTGTGCACACTGAAAAGGGTCTGAGCAAGCTTCCTTACCACAAGCAGGAAAAAAGATAACTTTTAAAAAATGATGCACCAAGTGGAGTCCCTCAGGGATCAGTCCTTGGACCGCTCCGTTTTGGCATTTACTTCTCAGAAGTCAAGGCCAATGTCAGTGGTCTCTGGCTGACTAAATCTGCAAATGATTGCAAATTAGGAGCTGTCATTGAATCTCACACTGACAGAAATGTTCTCCAGGAGGGGCTGACATAGACAAACAACTGGTGTCAGAGTCATGGGCTAAAACTAAATGACAAGAAATGTGTAAGAGTTTTCTTTGGGAATTCATCCATCCCGGATAGATATCATATTGACAACACACCCCTTAGAGCTGACCCAGTAGTCAGGAACTTAGGGACACATATAGATAGTAATCTAGCCTTTGATCATCATGTGTCTACAGTGGTGAGGAAATCATTCCATGTTGCACAACTTATAAACAAAAGTATGGCATCTATGTCCAAGGAAGCATTGTTCCACTGTATTTGGCATTCATCAGACCAATCAATGAGTACAAGGCCCCCTTTGCTATGAACCTAACCAGGCATATCCAACAACTGGTATGTCCACAGAGGTTCCTCACTAAAAAAATACAGGGCGTAAGTAATATGCCCTATGCAGACCACCTCAAGGCCCTATCCCTGTATTCTGTCTCCTACAGGCTTTTGAGGGGAGATCTATGCCTGGCATACAGGGCATTGTCAGACCCCACTCTAATGGACCTCCTGCATATCCAAAAAAAACAGTACCAGGATTACCCATTCTAAAGACCTTGCCAGTGATATAAATAGGACCTGCTGGAGAGATAGGTATGTATCCTAGAGACTACCCCATCTATGGAACAGGTTACCCATCTATGTAAATCAGAGTTCCTCCCTAATCCAATTCAAGTGCAACCTGGACAATTGGATGATAAACTGGACATTCATCTCTGGTTTGGCACCTATGTCTCTGATGGAAACAGGTAACCTGTAAATGGTTCATCTCCCAGGCCATGCTTACACTTATCAAGGGTATCAGAGCTTGTCAGAGATTTGGGATGCATGGCTAGGCTTAAAATGCCCTTGTGGTTGTTAGCCTAGTAAACACCTATGAGCCTATATCCTAGAAAAGCTATAGTTCACTCTCTATGTCGCATGAAATCCATAGCTCATACTTAGACCTACTGGAGGTACTCACCATTCAACCAAATACCATATTCACGGGGGACTTTAGTTATCCCTCTATAAACTGGGCATCTTACACAACCCAAAATTTGCATGGCAGACATTCCCGGACTCTGCAAACACAAGCAACCTAAAGCAGTTGGTGCATGCAACTACTAGAAGTTCAAACATATTGGACTTGGTACTCACAAATATGAGAGAACTCTGCACCCCCCCCCCCCAGTGTCATGTCCTTTCAGGTAAAATCAGAACACAAATCAGTCTCCTTTGAAGTGATCATCAGGTCTGTAACCCCACCAAACTATGAAACAGTTAGAAACTACTCCAAGGCAAACTACCTTTAATTAAGTGATAAACTGGCAAAATGTCAAGGCCCTCCAAACCCAGACAACACAGCAGCTTATATGGAAGCTTCATACAGCTGTGTCAATCATCACATATATAGAGGCTATTGTGTCTACCAGAACTAAGCTCAAAACTTACTCAAAAAACAAACCACTCTGGTGGAATCCAAAATTAAACAGGTTATAAAACAAAAGAAAAAAGTTATAACTAAAATTAAGAAGTATAGCACCAAAAACATAAAAACCCTCTCACCAAATAAAATAGATAACTAAGAGGACTAATTAAGTCCAACAAAGTAAATTTTGAGGTAAAGACAGTGGCCTAGGCCAAGGACAACCATAAGATCTTCTTTAGCTATGTCTAAAACCTCAAAGGCAGCGTACAGCAGTTTGCCAAACTGTTGGTAAAATGAGCCACTTTCATGGAACTAGGAGATACAGCAAATCTTCTGACTGACAATTCATATCCAGCTTTTCTACCCTCTCACCCCAGCCAACCCCAAGGAAATACAACCCAACATAACCCATCCAACTATCAGTAGGGAGCAGGTCTTGCATGTGGTCTCTAAGGCCTAGAATACAGATTCCATGGGCCCTGATAGTATACCAGGATGCCTTCTAAATAGCCTGAAATATGACCTTTCAAGGCCACTAGAGTCACTATTCAACCATAGCCTCTGCACAGGCCTCATGCCACATAAACTGAGCACTGCAACAGTCATCCCTATGCACAAGGATGGACCATCAATGAATCCTGGAAACTACAGACTCATTAGTCTGACTAGTCTCATATGCAAATTCATGGAAATGGGTAAAATGACATAGGAAATGATCAGACCCTGGACCCAATCCAGTTTGGTTTTGTCACAACAGGTCATGTTACCGAACTGCATAGACTTCTTTGAGAAGGTCACTAAGTCAATGGATGAACGTAAAACTAGGAATGCTGTCTACCTTGACCTAACTATTGCATTTGATACAATACTTTACTGGGGTACTGAAAACAAACTTGCAGAATTAGGCAGAAACCCCTATGTTGCCAATATATTGGCCGACAAATTCAGTGCCAACTTTACCCCTCTCCCCTACCAAAGGACCAATCACAATACCAGTAGATCGCCAGGCACCCAGTATTACTGCTGCACAGGTTAAAACAGCACTGTCCAAGGCCAAGAATACAGGTTTTATGGGACCTGACAATATCCCTGGCTGCGCTCTACATCAACTACAGAGTGAAATGGCACCTCACCTATGTGCCCTGTTCAATCACAGCCTCACCTCAGGCATTGTCCCTACCAAATGGCGCACTGCTACAGTTATCCCTCTCCACAAAGGAGGAGTGACTACAGACCCTGGGAACTATCGTCCCATTAGCCTGACGAGTCTGATATACAAAGCTATGGAACACATCATCATGGACCTAATAAACAGGGATATAGAGAATCTCCAAACTCTGATCCCACACAGTCTGGTTTTGTGAAGGTAGATCATGCCTGCTCAACCTGGTCAACTTCTTTGAGTCAGTCACTAGAGCTGTGGATGATGTCAAGGTGGTTCATACAGCCTACCTTAATCTGGCCAAAGTCTTTGATACCATTCCCCACTCAGGAATCATAGAAAACCCCCTATATCACTAGGTGGGCTGCAAACCGGCTCACAGATAGAACCCACAGTGTGATAGTAGCTGACTCCAAGTCAGATTGTTGACCAGTCATAAGTGGAGTCTCACAGGGTTCGGTCCTGGGTCCTCTCCTGTTTGGTATCTACTTCTCTGAAGTCCAGGCCAACATGAAGGGACTCTGGCTGACAAACTTTGCAGACGATTGCAAGTTGGGAGCTATTATCAACTCCCTAAGTGATGTTGACATCCTACAAAATGGCCTCACTGAGACCAGCAACTGATGTCAGTACCATGGCCTTAAGCTCAATGCCCTATCATCCCTCTCAATATCATCATCCCCTTTGGGAAAAACCCAGTTCCCATGAATTACCACATTGATGGTAGTCCACTGAACACAGAAGGTGTTATAAGAGATTTGGGAACACAGGTTGACAGCAACCTCTCTTTTGACCACCACTTTGTCACTGTGGTGAGAAAGTCCTTCTATGTGGCACATCTCATTACTAAGGGTTTTGCATCCAGGAAGAAATAGGTCATTGTCTCCCTCTACTCTTCCCTTATTAGGCCAGTCATCGAGTACAATGCCCCATTTGGCATGTACCTCACTAGACACCTGCAACAACTGTAGAGGCCGCAAAAGTATTTCACAAAGAGGATCCTAGGCCTTAAACACTTGTCCTATATGGACAGACTAAAAAAACTCCAACTATTCTCTGTCTCATATCAGCTACTTAGCAGTGATCTCTGCTTGATTTACAAAGCCATGTCTGACCCAGCTCTGTTAGAAATGCTACACCTAAATAAATCTCAATTCCTCCAAACCATGCACTCAAGAGACCTCAACCTCAGTACCACAATCAACAGAGCAAGCTGGAGGGACAGGTTCATAACCTAGAGACCACCCATGCTATGGAATAGACTTCCCATACATGTCAAACAGAGCACCACACTGGCCCTCTTCAAGAGAAATCTTGATGAGTGGATGGGAAATAGAAAATTCACCCTGGGGATCACTCCAGTGGCTCTACTCAACAGAGGCACTGGGAACTAAGGTTGGGTGGCATGATGCCAGGGTAATCCTGTGGGCTAGGCTTGTAAAGGCTCCAGGGCCATTAGCCTAGTACACACCTATGAACCTATATGACTTGTTAGATAGCCAGCTGGCTCACAGACAGGACCCAGTAAGTTTAGACTGGACAGACAACTTACACAAAGATGCTGGTCACCAGTGGAGTCCTTCAGGGATCTGTTTTGAGTCAGATCCTCTTTGGTATCTATTTTTCAGAAGTCAAGGCCGATGTCAGTGGCTAACCAAGTTTGCAGATGACTATAAGCTAGGAGCAGTCATAGAAACACACCAAGATACTAACATCTTACAGGGAGGTGTAACACATAGAAATGACTGGCGCCAAATCCACAGCTTAAAACTCAGTGCCAAGAAATACATAATAGCACCTCTTGGGAAGTCGGCCACCTAGGGGAAACTATCTTGTTGATAAAACACCCCTAAAAATAGAGACATTAGTCAGAGATTTGGAGACTCATGTATATAGTAACCTGGCTTTCAACCAACATTTGTCTAATGTAGTAAGAAAAACATTCTATGTCACTCATGGTATGACATCTAGATCTGGGGAAGTCATCGTATCACTATGCTCAGTCCTCATAAAACCCATCACTGAGTATAATGCCCCTTCGGTATGTACTTGAACAGGCACATGCAACAACTGGAATATCCACAGAGGTTCCTCACAAAAAGAATACAGGGCAGAAACACAATGTTATGTGCAGATTGCCTCAAATCCCTCTCTCTGTACTCTGTTTCCTACAGACTGCTGAGTGGTAATTTATGCCTGGCATACAAGGTGTCTTTGGATCCAACTCTGATGGACTTTTTGCATATCTGAAAAACAAAAAAAACAGAACTACCTGATCTAAGGATTTAAACTTTGCTTGCAACTTAAATAGGACCTAACCCTATTCAACTGTAACTTGGATGAGTGGATAGCAAATCGAAAATTCACTCCTGGTCTGACACCTATGTCTCTGATGGACAGAAGCAGCTGTTAAAGCAGAACTTAATTAACATAAACCTCTTTAAAATAACCTCTAAAGCACAATAACGCATGCGATTCATTTGGCTTGCATGGCCAGGCCTATATAAAATCCCCGGTTATCCTAGTATACACTTATGTACCTATGAAATTGTGTACTATTCCAGAGCACTAAATGGGGGAGGTATTTTAATTATACAGCCAGCTGTCAATTTCATTGGCATTTTTTTCCTTTCACATTTTCTCTATCCTTGGCTTTCCCTAGTCAATTCTAATGATAAGGAAACTTGGTTTTGAGTCACTTCCTGTTCCTTATTCCACAATTAGGTGCTCTCCATCTTGCTGACTTTTTATTTTTAATCATACCTTATACCGCAAACATTTACTGTTCTTTTTCTTTCTACTCTAAGTTCAGACCTCTATACTGTTATCTTTTAAGTTCTCAATGAAAGAAGTCCTAACACTATAATTATGCTATTTGTATAAGTCTCTTTGTGCTGAACCTCTACAAAGATTCTTCCTTCCAACCAAAGAAATATTATGCTCTGCCATGTAGCTCCTCTGACAGTTAATTCACAACCCCTGGATTAGTTAGTCTGTTTATTCAGTGGAAGTGCATGACACCTCCCATTTGCCCTTAGCCTTTAAAAATGTGTTAGTGTGACTATATATATAACCATTTCCAGCCTACAAGGTATAAAAAATGCAAATGATGGCAGGAATCTAGTGAGTGTTATCAAACAAATATATTTTTTAAATCCACCCTTTTCCATTGCATTATTTCTCAAAGTCGCCTCGCAACCCTCCTCCACAATTATGTCATTTAACATATGAACTTACAATAGTCTAAGAAATAATTAAACAGAGGAAAAGGAAGTTTATAAAATTTGCACATCTCCAATCATGCACTCACAACTATTGTTTCTATAGAGACAGTCCTAATTTCTAGTATAGTAATATTTTGGATTGCATTCAATCTCTCAATCATTAGTCACATTCACAATCTGCATGTCCACTGAATGAGGTGCAGCAGAGTCCCCTATCTTACACAAATTCATTTGGATCTCCTTTGCCTTGTCCTGAGGCTTTTTCTGAAATAAGGGAAATAGCTTCACCAGGGATCTCTCCAGCACTGGACATTGGGATGACTTCCTTTCCCCTTTGCTAGTGTGCTGCCACTTACCAGTTTTTTTTTCTTGAGAACTGCAAGACATAAGAGTCTGAGCTTAACATTTAACTGTCTACATTTTTAACATGGGCTGAACATATTCCTCTGCATTTTGGTTTGACTAGAATAATCATTGTCCTCATAAATTCTTGATCCCTCCACTTCAGAGCAACACCTTGTCTCCACATCTTGGAAATCATTTCCTCCTTCTGCTGGTCAGATTGCAGTCTAACCAGCAGTGATCTTCCCAATGGCACATACACCCTGTGTGCTCTTTCTATCTTTATATCCTGTGCAGGAGTACTTGTCAATTGTCTTCTTCATAAAGTCTAGCTAGCAACAACTGTTCATATCTAAGAGGGTCATAGGTGAAATCCCCGGCAGGAATTTATGGTTTCCTATCTAGTCATCCAGGCTACACTTAAACAGGGTCACAGAGGAGCTTTGTTTGATGTGAATTGGTAGCCTATTCTACAGGAGTGGCAACCTCTAAGAGACATATCTGTCTCTCCAGCAGGTTCTGTTTATGTTGCAGGCCAGTTCAAGGGCCTGGAGCAGGTGACCCTTGTCCCATTTGACATGCAGATGTGCACCATTTCCACTAGGATTTGATCCAAGATTGCTCTATAGATCAGGCACAAGTCTACTCTAAATAGTCTGTATGCTACTGAGTACAGTGGCAGTGACTTTAGTCTGTCAATGTATGATTTGTTCTGGAAAACCTGAATTTTCTTGGTTAGAAATCTCTGATGTCTCTCAAGTTGTTGCAGGTGCCTGGCAAGGTACATACCAAAGGGAGCATTGTACACAATTTTTGGCCTAATGAGGGTCTAATACAGGGGTGTTATGACCTCTTTCACTCTTGAGGCAATGCCTTTACTAATGAGGTGTATGACGTAGAATGCCTTCCTTACCATAGTAGACACATGATGGTCAACGTTTACGCTACAGTCAATTTGCGTTCCTAAGTCTGTCACTACTGAGGTCTTATTTATGGTATTATCTTTTATATAATAGTCTGCAGGGATATTGTTTTTACTGAAGGGGGTGATAATGCCTTTTTTAACATTGAGTTTGAATCCATGGCTTTGGCACCAATCATTGGTTTGTGCAAGTCTTTCTTGAAGTATATTGACATCCCTTATTTGCAGTCGTCAGCAAACTTAGTCAGCCATAGCTCCTCTGTTGTGGTCTGAACTTCTGAGAAGTATATTCCAAACAACAGGGGGCCCAGCACTGACTCCTGTGGAACTCAACTCTTGACAGGTCTGCTGGTTGAAGTAAAGTCCCCAACTCTGACTGAGGGTGATCTGTCGGTTAGTTAGTTAGCAACCGTCCTGATGACATAAGGTTGATATTCAACTGGGAGAGTTTATTAAAGATGCTCGAATGTGGGACTGTGTCTAAGGCCTTGGCTAAGTCAAGGTAGGCTATATACACAGATTTAATATAAACACTAACCACTAATCACACAAAAAAACATAAAAGCTTCAAGAAGCAGCTTCACCGCCTGGATCAAAATCAGTATAACTTTATTCTGGTACCTCGGCTTTTCACCTTCTCATTTTTTAATTACAGAATTGTTATAAATAAAAAATGTTGCTCCTAGGCTTGCTTCACCAAGATTTTATGACGTACAGTTTTAAGAACTGTCCTGCTTCTGTTTATTACAGAGTCTTTTGGTATGCAACGTTTGTTCTGATTTATCCATTGGTTTCCAATGCACTGTTGCAGTCTGAGAAAATTCTGCCTTCATGGTATTAGTTCATTTGAATGCACATACATTTTCCTTTGGCACTTTAATAGCCTCAGGGTCTTTTTGTAACTGAACAGTTCATTACATGATGTTACACTTAGCAAGTCAGCATAAACTAAACTGAAATTAATTAATGCTGCCAAGGACAAGTTGGTAGCCGGGTGAACTATGGCAACTAAAGAAAAACACAAATGTTTGCTCTCAACAACTAAAACTTTTAAATATCATTTTTATTAAATTTAGAAATGTTGAAAGGTGTAGTGAAAACCCTGTGCATAGCCCAGTACTTCTTACCTAAATTATTATTAATCAAAATTAACTTTTATAGTTCTGAAAGACATTTTTTAGTACATGCTTCCCTTTAATAACATGAATAATACATTCAAATAGGTTTGGAATAGTTTTTTTTCATTTCTCGTGTGATATAAACATATATTCATTTAATTTCCCAACAATAGAGTGAATTAATAATCCACATGAGGAATCTACTTTTAAAGTTTTTTTTTAATTCTCTCTGATGAACTTCAAAGTAATCATACCACAACAAAATGTTGTTATTATTCTTAAGATATTCCATATTTTAGTATTTTGGCTTTATAAAAAAAATCAAAGGTGTTAGCTATAGGAAATATAAGACATTTCCATTTTTTAAATAAAGGGATTCTATAAACTTCATTTCTAAATGACTTCAGGCCTAATGTAAAATAGACTGACCCTGGGATTCAATAATGCCTACACTAAGTGTACATTAAATGTACACCATTCTGAGTGAACATACAACACAGACATAACTCACACTGTCTTAATCCTAATTTTAGTTTTCCTATTGATTTTCCTACAGCTTTAAATATTGACCAGAATTCAAAAAGGTTACTACAAAGTGTAGACTCTTAGCATAATCTTTCTGAGTGACTAGAAAGCACAAAAATGTGGTAGGGATATTCTTGAATATGTATCATGTACACTTAGTGTAGGCTTTAATGAATCTAGCCCTGACTCTAATTTCAAAATTAAATTCCATTCCAAAATATTTCTTAATGTCAATAAGAACTTATTATCAAATAACTCAAATGTTTTAGAATCATTGCTCTTAAGTGAGTCCAGAATAATTTGTTCTTGTATGCTTTTTCACTGGCTACTACAAGAAGAATATAAACATAAAATAATTATAATAAAGATTGCTGCTAAAAATATGACTTCAGTTAAGTAAAATGTATTGCCCCAAATTCCCAACACTTAAAATGGCTTTTGTATGATGTTCTGCGTGTAGCAGGATATTACAGATAGGAAATTGGCATATTCCTCAGTTCCTTTGTTAGTACTTTGGTTGTATAGCAAATTATTGTATAACATAAAGTCCTTTAGCTAAAATATAATTTGTATAAGAACTAGTCTCTCTTCAAAAGAAAAGAAAATACTATTCTACTGCATACCTGATAGTTCTATATCAGAAATAAGAATGGAAACATTAATGTAAGAAGTTTTATTTATTTTAGGATGAATTGTAATTCCTAGGTATTTAATTTCATGGAGTTCACGTTTCTAATTATACTTATTTTTAAAACATTATTTGTTTTATTACAATAATTTCTGTCTTATTTTTATTGAATTTAATTGATGAAATAGTTGTAAATAAATCAATTTCTTTATTTTAACTCCTCAAATGATTTAATGTCTCCTAAAGACAACATGATATCATCTATGAAAAAGTGGTATTTTTGACTGATAATTTTTAGAAATATTAAAACTTCCACTTTTCTGCAGTTTAATGTTATTAGCTAAAGGTTGCATAGGCAGTGCAAATACAAATTGAAGCAAAGAGCATCCCTGTCTTATCCCATTATTAACATTAAAAACTTGAAATATAAACATACCAATTTAAATACATGCTTTAGAATCCATATACAAGTTCTTAGTTAATTCAAGAATTTTTTCTAGAAACCCAAAGTCTTGATATTTCCAATCTACCAAATTAAATGCCTCTTCCTTATCCAGGCTAATTAAAGCTAGTTTCATATCTTGTTTCTTGGCTAGTTCTAAAATTGTAATTATCATTTTAATATTATCAATGACAAGTCTCTCAATAATGAACCATATCTGATGTTTAGTGACAACACTATTATTTCTCTAAGTCTTAAAGATAAAATTAACATAAGTATTTTATAGTATACATTTAATAAGGACATTGATCTATGTGATGACACTAAATAATTTTATTTTCCTTTCTTAAGAATAGGGGACACAAGTGAATTAATCAAAGTAACCTTTACTGGAATGATAAGCACTTTTGTGGTTTGACTTCATCAGCGCTAGTCCTTTAATACCATTGCTACCTTACTTATACATACCTTAAATGAGGGAGAAATTCATAGAAATTAGAGCAAGCCAACAAGAGGGAGCTTATTATTGTCCAATCAGGGAGCATTTTGGAGGTCTTATTTTGCTTACTATCTTCTGATCGGATGTGCTCCTGTTTAATGCAGGTTCTTCTTAAAGTAACTGAAATTATTTGAGTAATCAAATAATGTGCCTTTTTAACATATTCACCAAACACTGTTTTTAACAAATTATTTTTAAAAAATCTGCATTTTATGAATAAAACCTTACTGGTAGAAATATCCTGCAGAGTCTATGTTTCCTAATAAAACAATGACCTTTTGAGGTAACAGTGCATTGATTTCTGCACTTAAAGTACCTAAATCTGGTGTCTTGCCAACTTTAATTTTCTTACTTGCCTCACTAATTTCCTAATAATAATAATCTAAGCAAATTTTGGTGACATAGCATAGTTCAAAATTTAAATTTTTTCTAAAGCTATATTAGTTTTATGAATGAAAACATTCTGATATTGTGTTGTTAGAGTGTTTACAATTTCTAACTTATTTTCTTTCCTGTTATCCTAATCTATATTTCTTTATTGGCCTAAAATTGTCCATAAATAGACTTAAAAGTAAAAGAAAAAGTCATGGACATTCGGAATTAACATTTAGCTGAAATACCTGATAGCCTTAAGGAGTAATTTGCATATATCCCATGTTGCATCTGATACAAGAGGTTTAAGGTATCACACAGTGGAAAGTCTAGCTTTGCTAGATTTTTCTTTTTGTGTTTTTTAGCCAGTTGGTTTTCCTGTATGACCTTTTTACTCATTTTAGTTTTAGTTTCTTAGTTTTAGTTTCTTAGTTGGGATATTTTGTAGACACCCTAATGTTTATGGATATCAGTTGGGTACGACAACCCTGTGTTTCCAAAAGTTAAACATTCCTCTTATACTGTGCTGATGATCCTATAAGAAGGCAGAAACATGCATGTCCACAGCTAGAGGGGTTTGGCTTTATTGGCCTGAAATTGTCCATAAATAGAATTAAAAGCAAAAGAAAAAGTCATGGACATTCAGAATTGCCATTTAGCTGAAACAGCTGATATCCTTAAGGGGTATTTGCATATATCCCATGTTGCCTCTGATACAAGAGGTTTAAGGTACTACCTTACTGTTAGACAAAAAAAATCTGTCTAATAGCCCCAACAACTATTATTACAGTTCAAGACAGAAAGATCTGGCTAAAGACACCAGCAACTGTTATAACAGCTAAAGGCACTAACAGCTTTTATAACAGCTTACTCCAGTCATTGCTCCAGTCACTTGCTATCAAGTCTGCTCCATACTCAGCATGATTGTGTTAGTCCTGAGGGGGACTTGAGTAAAAAAACTTCAGTATATTGTGCAAAGTTTCCAAAAGGTGGTCACCACTAGAGCAAATGCATACCAGGGGAGAGAATTCAGATCACAAGATTCAAACAAGATCACCACTTCTAAATCTAATAACCATTATGGTGACTTAATATTCAGTCACAGTAGCCAAACTGTGGAACTTTACTCCATTGCTGAGAAAGGTCTAACTACATAAACTGAAAACACTATTTAACCTCTATCTGGGAATGTACCACATGTATCTGCACCAAACACCAACTACTCTTTACTACATAACCTGTTTCTCACTACTAATATAACACAATGTAAACCCCTCTTGGTCTGATATCTGAAATAATCACCAGAATGTCTGTTTGCTTACTTTAGATAATTACTTTACTGAAACTATTTCTTTGCTTACTGAATGTTCCTCCCATCTAGTTTCAAACTGTAGCACTTTAATAAATAAAATCTTATGACTGTACTTTTTGTACAATCAAATATGTTTCTGTCTCATTAACTGTAAAATATTTTAAGTGTGCATCTGTGCACACTACACATAATAGAACAGTACATTTTACTAGTCTGCTGTTTCTTTCTACCATAGAGCTTTTCTCTCCAGGACACTGGTTAAAAACGGGCTCTTGTTCACTTAGACTATTATCCCGGTTAACAAATGTAAATGAATAAATAAATCAATAATAAAAAAAAATAATATTTTTATCACTAGATGCAGTGGTTTCATGTTGATAACTAGATATTTCTTAAGAACAGAATCATTTTGCAAATCATTCATACAGTTAATACCATAATTTGCAGAAGAAATTAATCAGTACACAGCTTTGCTATATTTATTTCAGTGCCAGAATTCTGGGAATAGAACTATGTGCGATGAATTAATGTAGTCTTCAGTTATTTTTGAGTCTATTTTTGTTGCTTATTCTTAGTGTCTTTTTAAAAATATATTAAAATTTAGTATACGTGACTTGCTGTTACTGTCTTAACACAATTGTACTATATTTTCTTCTATTTTTGAAGAAAACCACAAATGTTAAGACCACAGTGATAGTGGTCATGCTTTTATTCTCAAAGGTGGTTTATTCTGGGACCGAGATATATGACTTCAAGTGTCTTATGATATGTGACTAAGGTGAAATTACTCACTCACAAATATAAATACGGAGAACCCCACCCCATGGCTAACATTTCACTTTCTGTTTCAGAATAATGTTTTTCAAC
Source organism: Protopterus annectens (assembly GCF_019279795.1). NCBI lineage: Eukaryota > Metazoa > Chordata > Ceratodontiformes > Protopteridae > Protopterus > Protopterus annectens. Next base: position 389,290,349 of record NC_056748.1, on the reverse strand, counting down.
ATCTGCAAGTGATCTGTTGGCATATGAGCAGGTTTAGCGTGATCACATTGCATTTTCTTTCAAACTAACTGGACTTAAACTACAACAAGATGAGTCTCTTTCAAGATCCAAATTTAGCATAATTTAAACAGAAACATAACAGTTTTTCAATGTTTGTAGTGTTTTATGATGATTCTCAGTCCAAACTAAAGATGATTTTTTGGTGATAAGTTCTGCAAGTGGGTTTGTGATTGCTAAAAAGTCATTGGATCTCTTGAACTATAATTAGCCACACCCAGAAGACTCGGTACTTGCTGGACATTTAAACAATTTCACATTCTAGCACATTCTTTGTGATTTCTACCTTTTTAGGGCAAGAGATATGCCAGAGAACATGAATCCAGAAATCTCTAAACTGTCCTTGCAGATTTTATATTCATCCTAATTTAAAGTTAGCCTGGTGTCTTTAAGGCTTTAAAATACTTGGTCTTTAATTATATAATGTTTTTCTTGTTCTCCTATTCCTAATAATGTCATCACTAAAGTTTTGAATATTTTCTTTACCTTTCAGCACCTGCTAGATGGTATTCTGAAGCATGTGTGCTACTGGGTTGACTCTGAATGTGAATCTTAATACCTTCCATACATCACACATACACAAACACACACACAAAACCCTAATAATGATACACAGAGAAAAAATATTAATACTGACACAAACATGCACAGAATATTACTAGCACTTACACACAACACCACACATATGTACAGAACATTAATACTGGCATGCACATGCATGCGTGCATACATGCGCGCGCGCGCGCGTGCACACACACACACACACACACACACACACACACACACACACACACACACACACACGAACGCATACACAGACGTGTAGAAAAATGATACTGGTGCATTCATGCACACACAAACTCACATGTGTAGACACACAGGATATTAGTACTGGTGCGCTTGCCCACACACAGGCACACTGTTAATACTGGCATTTTTATAGTGTTGCATATACACGCATAATATTAATACTAACACACATATACAAACATGAACGCACAAGCAGAATATATGCACTGTAACAGAATATTACTACAGGCACGCACACACACACACACACACACACACACACACACACACACACACAGTAACACAGAATATTACTACAGATACATACATACACTCTCACACTAACATAGATTATTACTACAGACACACACACAAACAAGAATACAGAACATTACCACACACACACACACACACACACACACACACACACACACACACACACACACAAATATTCACAGAATATTACCACACACACACACACACACACACACACACACACACACACACACACACACACACACACACACACACACACACACAAATATTCACAGAATATTACCACACACACACACACACACACACACACACACACACACACACACACACACACACACACACACACACACACACATATTCAGGTTTCATACCCTAACTTGGAAAATTATGGGATGACAGCACTAACTTGTATCACTTTGCTTATGCTTCATTTTAAAACTAGTATACCAGTCTGAATTCCATGTCTTCTTTGGTGCTATTTAGCAATCCAGTGAACTCCAAAGAGGTTGGGATAGCTTACTTGTGACAGAGTGGGGAATCATCTCAAATGCTTTGGCTTAGTCCAGATAAGCAGTGTATACTGGAAGTCCTTCAACTAAGGCTTTGGTGACTTTTTCAGATATGCTATCATAATTAAGAAGGCTTGATTTCTCCTTGATAAATCCCTACTTAGAGAAGTCTTGAGGTTACAGAGCTTGGTGGGGTATTACTGCTGAATTTGCAATCCATAGCTAAAAATGGACTTCTGTTTGCTTTAGGTGTCTGTGACTATCTTGTGCTTGTAGGAAGACTTGGTGATTCTCATAGTACTTACTATTTTTTTTTTTATGAGCTGAGAGGAATTAATATTTATGTAAAGCTGGAAACTTGCATTTCCTGTTATATATTTTTTGATTCTATTAGCCCAATGGATTGGAGATTTGATGTATTTATTATTTTGTTTTATGGTGGAATGGACAGTTTTCTCTATAGAATTATTTAATAGGTTATGAAATTCTTTGTCTAGGGTTAGAATATTAATATTCTAAAACTTAGGGTGATTGGACCATTTATAACATCTAAAAAGCTGGTTTTGCTGAAGTCCTTGAATGTAGATGGATTATTGGGACTGAGGGGCTAGTCTTGAGGGAAAATGTGATAACCAAATTTTCTGATTTAACTAGGGAAAGGAATATTTATGAACTGGAGATGGGGTCAGGGGAGTTAGTTAAAGCACAGTCCAGGTTGCTTGGGCTTTAGTACAGAGAGTAACCATTTGGTCCCAGTATCTGGGGCTGATGATGTTAGAAAAAGATGCAACATAACAATAGTTGGATGCATAAGTGAACCATTTGGTATTTGGGTAATTGATAGCTCCTTTTTAAAAGGTGGAGGAACACATTTAGGTATGCACTATGTTTTCACAGAGACTTAGAGGGGGACCTGTAATTACAAATAAAGTGAAAAAATGTTTTGTTGAAAGTGATTCAGACCTGTGCTAAATCAGGGTTGAGGTTATCTGGGATGAGATGCATAGGTATGATATCTCTAATAAACATGGAGATGCCCTGACACTAATAGTGGTCCTGAATAAGCAACAGATGGTGAAGTCTTTTCCATATATTGGATTACTTATATATGTTATGTCTTCCAGATAAAGAAAAGTTTCCACATCAAAATATTTTGTCTCTGAGGCTTTCTGTGTTGGGCACTGCCACCCTGATGCTTGGTAGACTGAAATTTGTCAGACTGGAATATGTAGTAATTTCAGTTTGCCCCAAAAAGGCACTATGGGAGTAAAACAAATTGCATTTATGAAAGTCTTCTAAGGGCAAGTGCAGCCTGTCCCTGATGAAGTGGTCAGATCCAGCTACCATGTCTTTCCAGGCTGTTACAAAATGCATCTTGCTAGAATGACACCATTTGTATAGGCAGTCAGTGAAACCAATAATGGTTGATTTGCATTTTGACATAATTCCAGATGAGGACAGACTACCACTCAGCACAACAGACTTCACATCCTTAAGAGCATATGATGAGAACTCCGTCACAGCTCTCTGAATCTCCTGCAGGGAAGACCACCTAAAATAATTCCCCCAACATGAGAAATTGCAAGGTCTTACTCATATTTTGGATGCCTAGCATCTAAGAGAGAACTGGCAGTCAGTTCTTTGTGTGGTGAGTGTAGAAATTACGTTTGTCAATACTTTCACCAATAACTAGAACATTTGTGATATTATTATTGTTTTATCTGCGAGCACTGACTGACTGACTGCCTTAAAGATCATGTCTAAAGGCATGAAACAACCTTTGTTTTTTCATACAAAAGTATTTGCATACATCTTTATGCATGTGAACATTTTTGTATGCAAAAACCAAAGGTTATTTCACACCAGATGGCAAAATTATTTTAAAAAATACTTCCAAAAGTGGTAGGCTGAGCATACACAGATTCTTGTTATGGTGACATTGGCAGTGTATGTATGCATGTAAGATAAGTAAAAAAAAATGACCAAAATCCATGTGGACCCAAGCACAAAAGAGTCAATTTATTGCAGCACAAAATAAGAGTTAAGCACTTTCGTCCTTCACTAGGACTTCATCAGCACTACAGTCCTATAGTGCCATTCCAAATTAAATAACACAATCAA
>NC_056748.1:389276597-389281597 GCF_019279795.1 Protopterus annectens | reverse complement strand
CTCTTCTACTCTTCTTTCCAATAACTAAGTTTTGTTCGATTAGCAGCTCAACTTGTGACCTGTCAGCAGTAGTTAATCTATAGGCCAGTGACTGCTGTGCAATAAACTCCAAGATTGTTTTGCCTTTCCTTTACACAATAGTCCTCAAGGCAGGAAACATAAAACCAGCCTGTTTAGTTACTTAGAGTAAAGCATTCTTAGCAACTGCTAAGCTGCCAACAAACGGCTGATAATGGACGTATGTGTATGAGCGTTCAAAGACCTGCCAGACTTGAAAAGCAAAAAAAAAAAAAAAAAACAAAAGATGAGGTCTCCATGAAAACTATTTTTTTTTTTTTTTTTTACTAAAGCTGTTTATCAGTTCAATACTATTTCATCTTTCCGTAGCACACTACTGATGGTGTCATTAAAAAGTGCCACTGTAACTTGGCTGGCACATTTCCCTCTAGATTTTGTGGTTGTATGTAGCGATGCAGTAACACAGGGCTTTCCTCTAAATGTTTGAATGAAGCCACATTACTGATGTGTTATCTTTTTTTTTTTTCTATGTTGTTTATGTAGGGGACATATTCAGGTACATTTCTTGAAAAGAATAAGAAATGCTGACAGATGTTTGGGACAGTTTCCCACTCCCTGTATTAATATACCATTAGCCTCTTCTTCTATAATTTCCTAGACTTTGCATTTACGCCAGCAGCTTAGGCTTAGGCATCATTTAGGGCTTCTGTTTTGGTCAATAAAAAAGCAAATAAAATATACAGAGCTGTATCACTGGCTGATACTGTCTATGTTACTATGGCTAACCTCTCATTGTGCATACCCATCATGCACACACAGACATATACAGACAAACCCCCCCACACACATATGCACATACATACACACATAGTTCTTACTAACTACATCAGCCACACTAAAAAAGTTTGACTCCCTCACAGTTCTCAATTTTCTTAAATTGTTGTAAAGTATTTGTATTTTTCAAATCAGCTATGAAAAAGGAAAAAAAAAAGCATTGAAGATAGTCTTATAATGCTTCATCAGTTGTTCAAAATACCTACCTCCCAGTTTTCACATGGGTAATGCAGGCTACTCATCTTACTTAGCACTTTTGCTGTTATGCTTCATTCTGGCTGGTCAAATGCATTTAAGACATTAAAGTATTAAAAGAACCGGCTGCAGGTAAAACCAAGGTGCAAAAACCAAATAAAGTAAAATAAAATAAAATAAAACAGATGCACCTAGGTAACACACTATAACATTTATTAAACAAAAAAAGAATGGGAAGCGCTTTCGCAACTTATTGTTGCTTCATCAGACAAAAACTAAAAAGAATATTGTGCTTAAATACACATATTAAATCAGTTGATCAATCAATTATTCAATTAACCAATGGTAGCTCATCTAAATTATCCAACAATAATACCTTGCATACAAATAAATTGCAAGACAAAACGTTATAAAATCAACATAACAGATGTAAATACCATCTAAAGACCTTTATATAATATACCTTCTGTTCATATCCCTCAGTTATGTTTTCTATGTCCCCTCCTCTACTATTCCTGTATATATGTTGTATAACAAAGAATTTAAAATAATGAGACTGATTAGTACACATAACATGGTTAGCAAGTGCATTAGACTGCTTACTATTTTTAATGTCCCTAATATGCTCTTAAATTCTCTCCTTAAACATCCTATTAGTTTTACCCATGTAAAACACTGGGCATTGCTGGCAAAAACAAAAATAAACTACAACAGTAGTTCTGCAATCATAATATGAACAGAAGTGGATACTTAAATTAAATGCAGAAAGATATCCTGGCCTGAATGGCATTACTTCTTTAGTTCCCTTTTTGAAAGCAAGGTGCCTCAAGCATTAATCTGCATTTTTTATGATATCACTTGATGTTTTATATATTTTAAAATAATATATTTATATAAAGTAAGTGCTAGTTCTATGAGTAGTTGTGTTTACCATTTCATCAAGTGGGGCTGAAAAAATGACATTACTTACATGAAAAATGTACTCTGCACTAATGCAAGGTGTTGTCAATGTAGTAAACCTGTGACTGTTGCATAGGTTGGTACTAGGCTATTGGCCCTAGGGCCTATACAAGCCTAGCCATAACAATTCCCTGGATATTTCTTCCCACAATATTTACTTCCCTGGACACCTGTCTAGCAGGGCAACGTGATCCCCAGGGTAAATTTCTTATCTCCCATCCAATTGTCAAGGTTCCTTTTGAAGAGGGCCAAAGAGGTGCTCTGTTTGACATGTATGGGCAGTCTATTACAGAGTATGGGGAGTCTCTAGGTCAGGAACCTATCCCTCCAGCATGTTTTGTTCATTGTGATGACAAGGTTTAGATACCTGGAGCATGTGGCTCTGAGGGATTGGGATTTCTTTAAGTGGAGCATGTCCAACAGCTCAGGATTTGACATGGCCTTGTATGTTAAGCAGAGATCGCTTCTGAGTAGATGATATGCCACAGAGTATAGCTGGAATTGTTTTACATGGCCAGCTTAGGGCATCTGCTTTAGGGCTGTGATTCTTTCAATGAGGTATTTCTGCGGCCTTTCCAGCTGTTGCAGATGTCTTGTGAGGTACATACCAAACAGGGCGTTGTACTCTATAATGGGTCTAAAGAGGGATGAGTACAATGGGACAATGACCTCCTTTTTTTCTGGATGAAAAGCCCTTAGTGATGAGGTGTGCCACATAGAAGAATTTCCTGACTGTTGTGGCAATGTGGTTATTGAAGGTGAAACCACTGTCCACCTGTGTCCCTAAGCCTCTCATCACACTTTTGGTGTTTAGTGTACTGCCACCTATGTGGTAATTCATGGGTACATGGTTATTCCCAAAGGGGGTAACTATACATTTCTTGGCATTAAGCTTGAGCCCATGGCGCTGGCACCAAGCATCTGTTTCTGTAAGGCCCTTTTGTAGAATATCCACATCATTTGGGGATTCAATAATGGTTCCCAATTGGCAGTCATCTGTGAACTTTGTTAGCCAGAGTCCCTTAGTGTTGGCCTGTACTTCAGAGAAGTAGATGCTAAACAAGAGCGGTCCCAGGACTGAACCCTGAGGTACCCCACTTGTCACTTGTCTGGAACTGGATTTGGAGTCGGCTACTTTTACAGTGTGGGTTCTGTCAGTAAGCCAGTTGGCAACCCATTGAGTGACGTAGGGATTTATGCCCAGCTTAGTAAGTTTATCTATGATTCCAGAATGAGGGATGGTGTCAAAGGCCTTGGCAAGGTCCAGATAGGCTGTGTGGACCGCCTTACCCTCATCCACAGCTCTGGAGACTGATTCAAAGAAGTCAATCAGGTTCAGGAGACAAGATCAGCCCTTCATGAACCCAAACTGGATGGGGTCCAGTGTTTGAAGGTTGTCAATGTCTTTGTTTATAAGTTCCTTGATAATGCGTTCCATGCCATTGCAGATTAGGCTCATCAGACTGATGGGATGGTAGTTCCTGGGATCCAAGGTGGATCCCCCCTTGTGGAGTGGGATAACTGTAGCTGTGTGCCACTCAGTGCGCATGAAGCCTGCGGTGAGGCTATGATTAAACATGACACTTAGGTGAGGTGCCAGTTCATTTTGTAATTCATGTAGTACACAGCCCGGGATGTCATCTAGACCCATGGATGCTGTATTCTTAGCTTTGGAGAGTGTGGTTTCTACCTGTGTGGCCATGATTACTGGAATTTGGCAATCTTTTGGTATTGAGATGGGCCCTTTAGGGGATGAGAGGGGGGTGAAGTTGGAACTAAATCGATCTGCCAGGATATTGGCAATATCCTTGGGATCAGTATATTTAATGCCATTCTGCTGTAGCTCAGAGCAGATCTGAGCATTGCCATTTAGATTCTTGACATAACTATAGAATGCCTTGTGGCTGTCTTTGGAATCTTTGGCAATTTTATTTTCATAACTAGCTTTGGAGGATTTTATGAGGGATCTCGGCTTCTTACTGAGGCTGGTAAGGGAGTTTTTTGCATCATGGTATTTTCCTCTTTTGTGCAACAGTTTCTTCCTTCTGTTGTATAGTTTGTTTATGGCAGGTGACCACCAGAATGGCTTCCTTTTTTTGGAGGAGAGCGTCTTGGTTCTATTTGGGATGGCACGATTCAGGCATGAGTGGATGTGCTCGTACAGCGCCTAAGTGTAGGATTCAGCAGTCAAACTTTCAGCTCCCGTCTGCATGGGTGTCATGAAGTTTGTCATTTCTGACTTGATTAGCATGAATTTGGCTTTGGAGAAGTTTTTTATGGAGGTTTCCTTACTTGGGGGGGAGTGGAGGTGGGATGTGGATGTCAAGGGTGATTAGCTTATGGTCAGACCTGACCAATGAGGGGGGTGACCACTGATGTGGAGCATCTATCTCCCATGTTGGTAATGACCAGGTCTAGGATATTGGAGCCCCTGGTGGGACAATGGATTAGTTGATCCAGGGCACTGGAATTTATGAATTCCAAGAACCAGTGGGAAAAGGTGTTGGTACCCGAGTAGTTTTCTCAGTTAATGGCAAGGTAGTTGAAATCACCCAGTATTAGGGTGTTTGGCTGTATCTTAATATTTTACAGTATGTTTAGAAAGGTTTAGTGAGAATCTTGGGACATGGCGGGGGATCTGTAGCAAGCTACAATTTGGATTGCAGTCTTACCTAGTGTTAGTTGTACCTGGAGAATTTCAGATGCATTGTGTTGGACAACTAGCCTGGAGGTGTGAATATCCTTGGTGAATATGGATACTTCTCCACTTTTAGTGTTTGGTCTTGGTTTGGTGGCCGAAAAGCATGGTAAATGTTGTAGCCTGGTATTGCAGGGGCACTCTTTGGAGCCTTAAACCAGGTCTCAGTTACTGCACAGATATCAATGTTCTCCATTTTAGGAGTGCATTTTGAGATTTAGATTTCTAGCATTGAGTAGCATTACCTTCAGATTTTGCATGCTTGTATCTGTTACGGTGGTGGTTTTGTCCTTTG